>NW_024039607.1:1570000-1797500 GCF_016077235.1 Cyprinodon tularosa
TGTAGACGCCAAATTCTGACCCTACCATCCGAATGTCGCAGCAGAAATCGAGACTCATCAGACCAGGCAACGTTTTTCCAATCTTCTATTGTCCAATTTCGATGAGCTTGTTCAAATTGTAGCCTCAGTTTCCTGTTCTTAGCTGAAAGGAGTGGCACCCGGTGTGGTCTTCTGCTGCTGTAGCATATCTGCCTCAAAGTTCGACGTACTGTGCGTTCAGAGATGCTCTTCTGCCCACCTTGGTTGTAACGGGTGGTTATTTGAGTCACTGTTGCCCTTCTATCAGCTCGAACCAGTCTGGCCATTCTCCTCTGACCTCTGGCATCAAAAAGGCATTTCCGCGTACAGAACTGCCGCTCACTGGATGTTTTTTCTTTTTCGGACCATTCTCTTTAAACCCTAGAGATGGTTGTGCGTGAAAATCAAGTAGATCAGCAGTTTCTGAAATACTCAGACCAGCCCTTCTGGCACCAACAATCATGCCACGTTCAAAGTCACTCAAATCACCTTTCTTCCCCATACTGATGCTCGGTTTGAACTGCAGGAGATTTTCTTGACCATGTCTACATGCCTAAATGCACTGAGTTGCCGCCATATATATATATATATATATATATATATATATATATATATATATATATATATATATATATATATATATATATAATGTACACAGAATATAAGAAACTAACAGAATCAACTATTGAAAATCTGTGGAGGGACAATGGTTAAGTATTCTGTACTCGTTAGAAACATTTTTTTTTTTACTGCACATATTTATAGCATTTTATAGAAAAACACAGAGACAATTATTCTGAGATTAATGCCACCAAAAGGCACTGAATGGGGTTTTTATTATTTTCTGTCATCATGCTTGTTATGCTTAATAAATATTTGTAAATAACGTATTCTTTAGCAAGATCCAAATTATTTATTGAAACATTCCTCGTCAATTTTGTTTTAACAGAGTGAGATTGATCAGACTTTTGTCACTCATCTTGAAGTTAACATGGTAAGTTTTCTCTAAATAAACATTTTCTGCCACCTCCAAGACAGAATAAGAAACTACATCTCCATGTCTTCCTCTGCCCTTTTTCTTATTTGTGCAGAAATGGACCAATGACTTTATTAGTTGGTCTCCAGATGACTTTTGTGGAATTGACAAAGTTGTAATTCCAAGTGACGCTTTGTGGAAGCCATACATAACCATTACGGAGATGTAAGATCCTGCCACAACATTCAATCCCAAATCAATTTATACATGTTTCAAAAATAATCGTACAATGTTAAAGCCTTTGAGACTTCAACTCCATAATGAGAATGAAGGCCCCTAACGGATCAAAATGTCTTAAAAAGGTTCCTTGATATTAGAAATAAAACAACTGGGAGTGTCCCAGTTATATTGGATATCGGTCTGATATTGGCCAAAAAACTAATATCGGAATATATTTGCCTTCATCAAAAAATGTCTGATATTGGTGTGCTAATAAAAGCACAGCGCTTCTGTTTAAAGTTTCTGTAACTCCATCCATTCAAGTCCATCCATGCATTTTACCTCACGCTTATCCCAAGCGGGATTGTATGGAGGACCAACTCTGCCATATCTAAAAATAAATACAGAAATACAGAAATGCTCAATAAATATATAAGCATACAATTAATTGCCAACAAAAATACAATAAACAAATAAATGTAAGTAGAAATTAAATTATACAGTGAGACATACATGTATATAACTCTTTTAATTAGCTTCTTTATTTATTTGTCTTTGTAATATTTACCTTATTTATTTTTTGTCCTTTATAATTTTTTTTACATTTCTGCCTGCTATCATTTCTGCCAGCATTTATTTATTTCTGTAATTATTTTTAGATATGTCGTGAGTTGGTCCTCCATAGGATCGCGATGGGTGCTGGTGCCTATCTTCACCTGTCTATGGGCGAGAGGTGGGGTAAACCCTGGACAGTTCTCTAACACCTAAGAAGAATTTAGAGAAGCCAATTAACAATAATAGTCATGTTTTTGGACTGTGAGAGGAAGCCGGAGTACCCGGAGAGAACCCATGCATGCACACTGAGAACATGCAAACTCAATGCAGAAACACCCGAGGCCAGGAATCGAACCCGGAACCTTCTTGCTGCAAGGCAGCAGTGCTACCCACTGCTCAGTGGTACAGTGGGTAGCACTGGTACCAGGTCTCTTACTATTACTCATTGATTAATATTACATCGGTGAGTTGTCTTATATCTATTGTTGTTGACTATTGTTATTGTAAATGAAAAAATTGTTCCAGGACATCCCTAAAAATAACCAGACCTTGCTAATGTTAAGTGGGGAAAGATTGGTATGACCACTGTCTTAGTCGCATAGTGTCAGCATAGTGAAAAGAATGTGAAATTTTTATGTTTAGATGAAGAGACCCTGAAGGGCCAATTTATGCTTCTGATGCATAGCCTCTGCAACCGTCAAACCGTCAAATCTGTCTCTGTGTGACCACCCTCCCTAAGCAGAGGTTCTGCACCCGTCATCGCGCACCTCAAAAAGAATCCTGACTAAGCGTCAGATGGTCGCAAACCCGTGCATACCTCAAGCAGAAGTGCACAGACAAAAAGAAGCTGTGATTGGTCCTTGGTATGCCTTTCCGGCTGTCTGTGTGGTCGTTCTTCTCAATTCGGTGACGGGGTGCGCCATTTCTAAAAACCGAGGAACAATGGACAACTACGACGAAAGGTTAATCGAGGAGGTCCTGAAGTACAACCACTTATACGATGCCTCAGACAAATTATTTAAATAAATATATGCTCATTGATGTCTAGCAACTCTAGATCCAACTCTGTGACCGTGATATCTTGCAGACGCGCCATTGTTGTTTTGGAAGATATACACTCCTGCTGGCGCCGCCGAAATTCTCGCGAGTTCTTGAATAGGCTCCCCCTTGTGCATTGGCGGGAAACTGTTGTGCGTCCCTAGAAATTCCAGACCGACGGTGCAGAAGCATACCAGCAAAACTGGTTCGCGACCAGACCCAGGTGACGTTTGTAGTGAAGTATAATCTGCCCTTTAGAACTTTGGCACGGACAGACAAACAAACTTCAATTGCTCTCATTCACACAGTCTCATCCAGAATGTCCTTTGGCCAGGGCATCCTTGCAAAAGAGTAGTGATGTGGTGCATGCATGGAGCCCATAGATCAAAACACTGTATCTGTGTGTGTGCCATTTCAAGAAAGTCATGTGACCGATACAGGAGTTGGTTCTAACTGACTGACACACTAAGCTGTGTTTTAAAAACGTATCTGTCAATATGATGCATCAGCTAAAAAAAATGTCTCATCAAGAATTAAAAAGTTATCAAGAACTTTGGAGCAGCCTAAAAGAAATAGGACTGTTTCAGCCGTTGCGTTGTTATTTAAATTATCTGAGGTAAAGTTAATTCGAAATTGACTCTTACCGGTAGTTTATTTAATGTTTTTACTGTACTTATTGTTTCCTAGTCCACAAACATCCTTATTCACATTTTCCCCTAAATTTTCACGTTATAATATATTTACATTATTCATTGGCTGCATCTAAAAATGTCAAATATATTTTAAATTTGAATATAAATATAAAATAATCAAATATATCCTACAACAACTTAAATTATATCATTACTATGCTAGTACTAGGCCATCAAATTAATTCAGTCTAGTCTTTCAAATAAGCTGCCTGTAGTGTCTTTAAATGTCCAGCAGTTGCCAGTGTTCTGTAAGACAGTATCAATACTCTTTGGCATTGTGTTGAAATGCTTCAAGATGTCTCATTCACTGATCACTACAAAAGAGACTCCAAATCTAAAAGTTAACCAAACAATTTAAAGGAAATACAAGGAAAAAAGTAAAAATACATTGTTTATAAAAGTCAAGTTTACCAGGTTGTGCAGTCTAATTGCAGAAAGAACAACAGACTTCCATCAATTTGTCTGTGGCGCAGCACTGGGACAGCCATATGCTGCTGAATATACTTCTTCTCCCTCATAAGGCCTCATGCAGAGGGTTGATGGTATAATCCATGGTGGTCGTGGACAGAGTCCTCTGCTCTGTCACCTTTTCCACTGGAGCCTGCAGTTTACTCTGACATCCCATATCATGAAGCTTCTAGAGAAACTTCTGTTGGTTCACCTCTGAAAACAAATAAGCAGCTATCAGGACCTCTCGCAGTTTGCTTATTGCAGTGGAGATGGAGTTGATGATGCCATCATATACAGGCTTCAACAAACCCACTTTCCTTTAGACAAGGCAGACCGCACCGTGAGAATGATGCTTTTTAATTTCTCCAGTGCATTAAACACAATTTAGCCTGACTTTTTTGTGAAAAACTTCAGAAGATTAAGATGGAGGCATCAACAATCGCTTGGATCAAAGACCACAGTTTGTTAGACTGAACTGTCAACTGTCTAATCTAGTAGTCAGCAGCACAGAAGCACCACAGGGGATGGTACTCTCTCCATTCCTTTTAGCTCTCTATATGTCTGACTTTCAGTACCAGGTGAAAACATGGTACTGAAAAATGGTGTGAAACATTCATCTGATCCTGAATGTCAAAAAAAAGTGGAGTACTGTAGATGGAAAAATGCCAGGGCCGAAAATCTTTCCCAGTCCGAGACTGGAAACAGTATTAGAGCTAATGACTTCAAAAGCTCAAAAGCTAATTGAGAAGGCCAGCTCTATTCTAGGCCAGCTCTATTCTAGGAACTCCTCTAGAACCTCTGGAGATTATTTCACAAAGAAGAATTTTTCATAAAGTGAAGAAAATTATGGAGAACAGTGGACATCTTCCTCAGAAGACTTTTAAACAACAACAGAGTGTCTTCAGTAAGAGGCTTCTCCAGATCCTGTTAAAGAACGCTACAGAAGATCCTTCCTGCTTGCAGCTATCAACACCTTCAACACCTGTTTAAAAAAATTATTTATCAGTTTCTGTATCATTTAATTACCTGTCCAGGGTGTACCCCGCCTCTCGCCCAATGACTGCCGGAGACAGGCAGCAGCACCACTCGCGACCCCACTCGGTATAAGCGTGTTAGAAAATGGATGGATGGATGTATCATTTAATTTTCCTTTGGGATTAATAAAGTATTTTTGAATTAAGTTGATTTAGTAGGTCATCAATGAGGCGGAGGCTTATTTGTCTTTGCACAAAGACATGGCAGAGGCTGACATATCCAATGTCCATCCGTAAGAAAGGTTTGTGGGAGGCTTTAAAAATAAATTGCTGTAATTTAGTCCTTAGATGGACTGTTAAATCATTCAATATTAGTCTTCCTCTTAGAGTTCTAGTCCTGGCCAGCCGGCTCTGAAGCAGATCTGCTGCACATTCTGCACAGCTTCTTGATCTTCTTTCCAACTATTCTCATTTAGCAACCAGGAGGGAACCAGTCTGCCGCGTCTGCCCAGCTATGGTTCTCTCTGTGCCTAGCCTCTTGCTCTTCTCTTCTGCTGTTCTTCTTTAGCTCCAGAACTGGACTGGAAACATATCTGGAGGATCAGGTGGAGCCAGGGACACCAGCTGTTTGGCTTACCACATTGAATACAGCCCATTGCCTAGCTCTATAAAATCCAGGTCAACCATGCTGAGTTGAAACTGGTTGAAACTATGTACATATAGGTTGCTTTTTCTTGTAAGGAGGAGTCAAAGAAGTCACGTGATTGGCTGATGTCAGCTGCACATCTGCTTTAGAGCATGAATATAGGCAGACAGAAATATGCTTAAAGAAAAGACAGACATCAACCCCTGCTCTCCCACTACACACTTGAGAGAGGTTTAATTTATTTTGTTCTGTTCTCATCAAATGTTTCTTTCTAACCTTTCTAACTTAGTGGTAATGTATAGTAAGTTGTTGAAACTCTAATGTTAAACAACTCTAACTAATTGAATTGAAATAAAAATAGAAAAACATTTGAAAAATTCCCTTTACATATTTTGGAACATTATTAGCTTACAAAAGGGGTCCCTGGTTAAAAGCTAATGTTGTTAGCATGAGAATCATTGGAAATCCCTCTGCTGCAGCTACTTTAAGTCATCAGCAAATTTTTAAACAAAGAAGTCAGCTACTTTTATTTGTTTTTCTTTATTTAAAACATTCAGGACTAAATTTTGAATGACTCCATTAAACACCCTAATTTGCCTTGGAATACAAAAAAAAAAAATGCTTTTGCAATAACTGGGCATATTTGGGGTAATCTAAAATGATAGCCCACACCAAAGTAGTTTTGCTCAATTAAAAGGGAAAGATTGGGCAGATGAGTGGCCGTTTAAGCAGTTTAAGGTAATAATATTAAAAATTATTTTAAATACATAATATTTTTAATAAATGTATATATTACTTAAATAGCAGTTCTATTTCCAAGTGCACTAAAAAAATGTTGTAGATCAAATCTTTTTGGTGAAGGCTCAGCCCACATGTGATTGTCAGCAATTGCTTTAATGCTTTGTACTATATGTATGACACTAATATTCATTGTTTACCAAATACGTAACTTTGAAACTGAACACTTCTTTTGGTAACTATAGTATGTTTGTCTTGCACAGGACAGACAAGGAAAAAGCTCTTACAAGTCCCTTTCTCAAGATTACTTCCAATGGCACTACTGAAGTAAGCATTAATCAGGTGATGAAGACTATATGCAAGATGCGTGTGCACAAATTTCCCTTCGATACTCAAAGCTGCAATATCACATTTATGTCAAACTTGTATGATTGTAAGTATAAACGTTTGATTGCAACTCTGCCCCCTATGAGTAGCCAGTATATACTTTTCTTCTAATTTGATAAGACATTACAATTGCTTTTCTTTTCACCTTAGCAGAGGATTTATTTCTGTGTAGCCATTATGGCACTGATACGTACACAAAAAAGATTCTGAAAACAATAACTCAGTATGAATGGTCGTTCCGAAATATGACGGTCCATACCTGGAAAATAAAACGCATGTTAAATTTCAGAGTAAGTATTCTAATATTGTCTTTCTTTTCTGAAGTACAATCAAGTTCATAAATCAAGAATATATATATATATATATATATATATATATATATATATATATATATATATATATATATATATATATATAAAAAAAAGAGAGAGAGAGAGAGAGAGAGAGAGAGAGAGGAATGTTCACTACCTTATCGTTTTACAGATCACAGTGAAAAGGATTTCAGTGATCTATATCATCAACTTCTTGCTGCCCATATTTTTCCTCTTGTGTCTGGATTTATTTTCCTTCCTATTGTCAGACACTGGTGGTGAGAAAGTTGGCTTTAAAATCACTATACTGCTCGCTGTCACAGTCATGCAGCTTATTCTCAATGATCTTTTGCCCTCTTCATCTGAGAGGATTCCGATCATAGGTGATGAAACTCAAATTAAACACATTATTTACAAGATATTTTTAGAAACATATTGTGAATAATGTTTAAACTTTGTATGGTTTCTTACCCCTTAAGTGGTCTACTGTATAGGAATATTTACCATGATGATGCTCAGCCTCCTGGAGACCCTTTTTGTGATGTATCTTATAGAGAAGGATTCTTCATTACAAGAAGAGAAAGCAGTTCAAGACAAAATCCCGGGTGATGTATTAAACTAGAAAAACCTTGTCAGCTTACACACAGAGTATATATGCACATTGATTCACTTTATTTTAATAAACTGAATTGTTCTTACATCCGCTACATTTTTACAGCAATGAAGAAATACAATGCCTCTTCCAGTGATGTAACAGCTTTTAGAAGGCCATCTGCAGCCAAAGAGGTTGGACATTTTTATTTAAATCAGTAGTCTGTTAAACTATTGAGCTACTATATATTACACAATGTTTTTGGAGTTGTAATTAATACATAAAATGAACATTCCCACAATGTGAAAATTTAATTAAATATCACAGTCAGTTGTTATTAGTAAAATGCTTCCACAACATGTGTCGTAATGAAAAAATTCATTACAGTTCCTTGTAAAAGCACTCATGCTTCAATATCTTTGATTGGGATTTAATGTGATAAAGCAGCATAAATCAAATATTCAATCTCCATCAGATTGTATGGTGAGTCTGCATACATTCATTTGTATGTTTCCCCACACTAAATGCACTAGATGTAGACAGGACTGAGTGGATCTTTCAACACATTAAAATGCCTCACTCGAAACAGGTCTATTGTAGTTCTGGCAGTATGCTGTAAGGTAAACCTTCATCCTGATCTCTAGTCTTTTTTTAGCCTTTTAAAGTTTTTCAAGGATTTGCCTGGATTTAGCTCAAGTTGACTCCGACCAATTTCCTCCCTGAAGGGAATCCTCCCCACAGCATGACGCTGCCACTACCATGTCTCAACACTGTGTTCCAAATGATCCACAGTGTTGGTTTAGCACTATTCCTAACATTGCATATTTCGGCCAGTTGTTTACATTTTTTTTTCATTTTCTTCTACACTTTTTACAATGTAACATGCAAGGCAAATGTCCAAGAGAAGAATGTTTTTGTGGATTTTTGTGTTTTTTTTCTTGTCACATTTTCATAAAAACACATTTTCATAAAAAATTATTTTTGTACAGAATACGATTAATAGATGGCCTAACCACAAATTATCCTGATTCAATTCAATTCAGTTTATTTATGTAGCACCACCAACCCACAACACATATCATCTCAAGTCACTTTACAATTCAACCAGATCATACAGTCAAATTGATTCAGTTTTCTATCTAAGGAAAACCACTTGATTGCATTGACTCATTGACTCGAAGGCAATCCCTCACACTAAGCATGCTTGTAGTGACAGTGGAGAGGAAAAACTCCCTTTTAACAGGGAGAAACCTTCAGCAGAACCAGGTTCTGTGTGGGCGGCTATCCACAGATGCCGACTGGGGTTCAAGGAGACAGAAACAGCTCATTTACTGCCTGAAAAGCTTTAGTAAATGAAATTTAATTTTTCTATTCACTCTACACACACAACAAAAATTGTCTAAGTCTAACACACAACGAAGCACATCTAAAAGGCAACTATCAACCAGCTCCACAAGCACGAGCCCTGAGCTTCAACAGACTAGCACATCCAGCCAGTCACAGTCAGAAAACAGGCCGAGCTCGAACATTTATAAACAAAGATGTTGATTGCAGCAGAGCTACTTCTCCTTTAGCTGTGCTGACCCATAGCTTTAACTATGGGTCCTTGCGCAGAGTTAACATAGAGATGTGAGAACAGTTGCATTTATACTAAGAAATAAAGTAAAAAGTAAATTACACACATGTGGATACAATTTACTAAATATCATTCATTTAAAAGCATCTGCTTTGGATGTTAATCAGTTTATAAAAATGCACAAACATTTGTTGGTCTGTCACACCGATTGCCTAAAAATTTGTAGTATGGAGATATTGTCTTGTAAAAGCAAAACAGTTAGACTGACATTTTTGTTTGAACTTTAATATATATTTGATTTAGCTCAATTTTAATGTGTCCAGTAATCTGATTTATAACTTCTGAAAAACATGTACTTTTGCAGGATACTGGCATCATACAGATGGAGGGGCAACTTGCACTGGACAAGTTAACTGATGAGCTGAGGGAGATGAAGAAAATGATCACTCTTCTAAACAGTGATAGGTGTGAAGAAAAGAGTGGTTACTGGACCAAACTGGCTGGAAGAATCAATAAGATTTTTGGAGTATGTTATGTTATATGTACTGCTGCATTTTTAGCCACGATTTTCTTAAACTGGACAAGTGAGGAAGAATAGCCAAAAAATTTAAATCGGCCATCTTAATATGCTGCCATGTTGAGAGATTGTGTGTACTTATTAATAAATAACAAATGTTAAAAAAGCAAGTGATAGCAGTTCAGGAACTCTAACTTTGCCTACCCCAATCAAAGAAAACTTGGAGTTAGATTAATTGAACTCTGAGTATCTAGCCCTTGAGTCAAGAACATCTGCAAGACTCCGATGATCAGTGATTTCCTAACACACTGATTTACCATGACCACCTTTAAAAAAACAAGCTTCATCTAAAGAGTAAAAATAAAATACTCTTTCTATTTATATGCATCATATACTTTTATGGTATAATATACTTTTACATAATCTGCAAACAACTGGCCGAGTCTTTGTGTAACATTGAATGCACCACAGTATTCATTCCATATTTATCAGCATTTACAGTAGCACATCATCTATAGAAGAATGATTGGTGAACGACAAAAATAAAGAATATCTAACATCTTTGTATGTAAAAATGCATATCTGTTTTTCACAACGATCTGTGTATTACCGTATTTAAACTTAATCCATTAAGGAGGCATTTCCTAATGGCTCTAAATAATGTAAAAACATATTTTGACCAGAAAAACTGGAAAGTAATTCATAGATAAAATCAAGGTGTGAAGATTTTGCTTGCATGTCAACTGTATTTACTTTTGTAACCTAAGTGTTATATTTATACATATAATAAACTTATATAATCCAAAAAGAAATATAATTATTTTGCCTGTGGTTTTAATCCAATTTCTTTCGTAGATTATAAACGCCTTGACATACAATTTCTGCTGCTTTAATGATATTGACACAAACAGATGCCTCACTCTAAACAGGCCTATTGTAGTTCTGGCAGTATGCTGTAAGGTAAACCTTCATCCTGATCTCTAGTCTTTTTTTTAGCCTTTTAAAATTTTTCAAGGATTTGCCTGGATTTAGCTCAAGTTGGCTCCGACCAATCATCCCCACAACATGACCCAAATATACTGTAATCAACATGAAGTCAGTGTGTCTGGGGTCTGTAAATAACAATATACAAAACTGAATTGAAGCAATTACTGCCTCTCTACAACTTTATCTGAGATGCTTTGGTCAGCAGCCCCCCTTTTGACAGACAATCATTCTCCACATTCAGAAAATCACAGCAGTATTAACTCCCTTCTATGCATGCCCAGTTCCCTTGCTTATTGTTTCATTGGTCATTGCGTTACTGTGCCACCAACTGCTCTGGCATAATTTGACAGGTATAGTGAGTAATTCATGTTAAGGCATACAGTTATTAAACCAGCCTTACAGAGAAAGATCAAGAAACTAGAAAAACAAGTTAAGAGCACAGACCTCCAGCAAGTAGCTAATTTCCTCCGGGATCTGGATCATCACCAAAATTTGTCACAATATGCACTTTCTCTAAAAATGTCAGCAAAATTCATCCATATGTTATTTTGAAAACAGACAAACCAACGTCAATGAATAAATAACCTCCTTGGTGGAGGTAATTATGAGCATTTTGTCTCTCTGTGGCTGTAGCTGAAAGCCCCATTTCCACTACCTGTCTGAAACTGATCATTTCCGAGTTTGGACCGAGCTTGGTTCCTTCCGACCATTTACACATCATGCTAGCATGGTTCTTCACCTCCTAGAGATGTTCTACAATACTACTGCTCTCTAGGATTGAAGGAGGGAATCAAGGAAATCATCATGGCAGTGCAGATAACATTCAGGAAGTTTGGTTATAATTGTGATATTTCGGTGCTTGCACAGTCAGGCGAAGAAGGTTTTCTTTGGTGAATTTACTTGACAGAGTTTGCTTTTGGGAAGTGGATACAACAAATGATAATCTAATCAGGGCTTACAGGCACAGAAAACAAAGACAGACGTTGAGGTCCATCACACTGCTAAGCTAAGGTGTCAATCACTGGTTCGGGTTCAGTCACTGCGTCTCCCGCTGGTTCCATCCCCCCGTCCACCGGAGTTCCCGGACCAGCCCCGGAACTTACAGCCCGGTTCGGTGCCCGGTGTGTTTCGACTACATGCTGCACTGTAGTCGACCAAAATCCCAGACAAAAATTCCCCCCGTTTTTTTTAGGTATGAAAAGTAGGACATGTCCAGGAAAAATAGGACCTCTGGTCACCCTAGCTAAGCAGAATCAGTACTGGAAATCGTGCGGCACGGTTGAGAAGCTTGTATTTTTATGAATGTCTGAAACTTAATGATTACGGAGGTTGATTGCAAGCAGATGATGCGGTCTGCTCATGTGCTTTTTGTTATCTGAGAACCAAACCTGAACTGAATTGCGGCGAGACCTACTAATGAACTAGTACTAGATTTAGCGCGGCTTGGTTGTGTCTGGCAAGGTCCAGTTCAGTTTGTGAGCCAATTACACTCAACAGTTATCTCAGTTATGCTTGGACTGATCTCGGACTGATCTCGGCACGATTTCAACAGGGTAGTTAAATGGGGCATAAATCTAAGAAGAATATGGAACTAAAGGCCAGTGCTCATTTCCGAGGATCAGAAAGGTCTGTCTAAGGAGGCATACCAAAAATAGCAACAGTGGATTAGGAAGAATTGTTTGGTAATCTGCTTGACTAATTGTTTTTTAAAAAAAATGACCAACATCCTCTTAACCCCAAAATGAGTGAACCTAATTAGATGGTGAATGTTATGGTGGGTAAAATTATATTCCCATCTATTCCTCTTTTCCTCGTTCAGTATTGTAAGTATTCGCTCAAACTGTAAACCTGCTAAAGAAGGCTAAGCTTTGGGCTCATTGATGCCCAAGAAGATGTTTTCCAGTGTGAGATGTTTTTGGAAAGGGAGCCATTAGGTTCTCCTTTAGGTTTGAGGTTATTTAACATCCCTCTGTTTGTTCCAAACTGCCTGTAACTTGTTTAGATTAAGCTACTTGTAAATCTCTCCCAGCCCTTTACTTGAGTGTCAAGTAGTCAGTGCGACAACAAACGGGCCAAAAACTGCATCTGTTCTCCCTTGCAAGGGTTAATAAATAAATAATGCTTGAAAGAAGATCACTTTTGTCATTCTTTTTCAGTAAGACTAAGAACTTTTCTTTTCCAATAAAACTGTTCATATTTTTTTTACAATATTCACTACCTGTCAGGTAGAATTTAGAAAATTGAGCATTAGAGAAATGTTCTTTAGAGAGGAATTTACAGTGGATTAGACAACGTCAGGCATAAATCAAGGTTGTTCCTCTAATACCTTTGTATGATGTTATACCTCCTATGCAGTTTTAATAACATAGACTTTGAGATGTTCCAGTTTATTGTAGAATCACAATAAGCTGCTCTTCTGTTGTGGGTCTACTGTCCGGAGAGTATCCAAAAAGTTTCAGTGGGTTGGTTAGAGGAAGGGAAAGCTTCTTAATGGAATCCCTGCCCTGGAAGAAACAAAACTTGCGATTTGGGAAGCTGGCATTTGGATGAAAGTTTAGAGGAGGAGAAAAAGACAGGATTACCATAAAGATTTGACTTTCTTCCTCCCCTTGGCCATACATAGAAGACTGAGTTAGTAACCAAAGGCATAAGCTTGAACTTTAAAGGTGTTTTACTAAAATGCTTCCCGAATTGACTCCACATACAGGTGCTGGTCATAAAATTAGAATATCATGAAAAAGTAGATTGATTTCAGTAATTCCATTTAAAAAGTGAAACTTGTATATTATATTCATACATTACATACAAACTCATATATTTCAGATGTTTATTTTGTTTAATTTTGATGATTACAAATGACAACAAATGAAAATCTCAAATTCATCATATCAGAAAATTACAATATTGTGAAAAGGTTCAAAATTGATGGCCCCTGGTGCCACACTCTAATCAGCTAATTAACTCAAACCACCTGCAAAAGCCTTTAAATGGTCTTTCAGTCTAGTTCTATAGGCTACACAATCATGGGGAAGACTGCTGACTTGACAGTTGTCCAAAAGACGACCATCGACACCTTGCACAAGGAGGGCAAGACACAAAAGGTCATCGCTAAAGAGGCTGGCTGTTCACAGAGCTCAGTGTCCAAGCACATTAATAGAGAGGCGAAGGGAAGGAAAAGATGTGGTCGAAAAAAGTGTACAAGCAAGAGAGATAACCGCACCCTGGAGAGGATTGTGAAACAAAACCCATTCAAAAATGTGGGGGAGATTCACAAAGAGTGGACTGCAGCTGGAGTGAGTGCTTCAAGAACCACCACACACAGACGTATGAAAGACATGGGTTTCTGCTGTCGCATTCCTTGTGTCAAGCCACTCTTGAACCACAGACAGCGTCAGAAGCGTCTTGCCTGGGCTAAAGAGAAACAGGACTGGACTGCTGGTGAGTGGTCCAAAGTCATGTTCTCTGATGAAAGTAAATTTTGCATTTCCTTTGGAAATCAAGGTCCCAGAGTCTGGAGGAAAAGAAGAGAGGCACTTCATCCACGTTGCTTGAAGTCCAGTGTAAAGTTTCCACAGTCAGTGATGGTTTGGGGTGCCATGTCATCTGCTGGTGTTGGTCCATTGTGTTTTCTGAGGTCAAGGGTCAACGCAGCCACATACCAGGAAGTTTTAGAGCACTTCATGCTTCCTGCAGCTGACCAACTTTTTGGAGATGCAGATTTCATTTTCCAACAGGACTTGGCACCTGCACACAGTGCCAAAGCTACCAGTACCTGGTTGAAGGACCATGGTATCCCTGTTCTTAATTGGCCAGCAAACTCTCCTGACCTTAACCCCATAGAAAATCTATGGGGTATTGTGAAGAAGAAGATGCAATACACCAGACCCAACAATTCAGAAGAGCTAAAAGCCACTATTAGAGCAACCTGGGCTATCATTTCCATTTTCCATTTCCATTTTATTTATTTTGAAACATGACATGATTTTACAATGTTTGCATAGAATGCTACCTAAACATACAGCATGTTTAAAAAAGGAGCAGGATGAAGCATAAGCTTATTAAACCCTACCCCTCAGTTACATAAGTCATGGTGGTAAAGGACGATTACAGTAAGACAAACAGTATAACTTTTTGTGTATTATTCTTTTTTGTATTCATCAAAAATACTTTTCTTATATTGTTTTTTGAATTGCTGGATGCTTTTACAATGTTTAATGTTTTCAGGCAAGCTGTTCCAGAGCTTCACTCCACTAACTGATAAACTGAAGGTTCTTTTTGTTGTTCGAACACACTTAGTTTTGAAATGTAATTTTCCTCTTAGATTATATTTTCCATCTCTATCTGTAAACAATTTTTGTATGTGTGCAGGAAGTAATTTATTTCTTGCTTTATAAAGAATTTGACCAGTTTTGAAATCGATCAGGTCTACAAATTTAAGAACTCTTGAATCTAGGAATAAGCAGTGAGTGTGATCTCTATAATGTTTGTTATTCGCTACTCGTATTGCTTTCTTCTGCATAATAATCAGTGGTTGAATGTTTGTTTTGTAAGTGTGGCCCCACACTTCAACACAAGAGGTTAAATAGGGCTGAAACAATGAGAAATATAATGTGTTTAAAGCTTGTTTGGTCAGAAGATGCCGGGCTTTATTTATAACAGCCAAACATCTGGCCAGCTTTGACCGGATGTGCTGTATATGTCCCTTCCAACTAATTTTATTATCTAAAATGACACCTAAAAATTTTATTTCATCAACTAATTCTAATTGTACATCATCAATACTTAACTTTATTTTACTACTTTTTTTAATGTTTCCAAATATCATGAACTTAGTTTTTTTTCAAATTTAACGATAGTTTATTTATATTACACCATCTCTTTATTTTCATTAATTCTTGTGTGACTAATGCAAGTGTCTGTTTAAGATTTTCACCAGATGCAAATACATTTGTATCATCTGCAAATGATACAATTTTCATGTTCAGGATGTTGTTCAAGTCATTTGCATACATTAAAAACAAAATCGGTCCCAGCACCGAGCCTTGCGGTACCCCACTCTTTATTTCTAGTAGGTCTGATCTTATTTCATTTAATTGAACAAACTGCTTTCTGTGATCCATATAGCTTTTAATCCATGATAACACTATGCCTCTAATTCCATATCGCTCCATTTTTTTGATGAGTAAGTTATGTTTAATGGTGTCAAATGCTTTACTAAAGTCCAAAAATACACCTATGGCACATTTCTTATTATCCACACATTCTGTAATTTCTTCTACCAAATCAAGTAGAGCTAATGATGTAGATCTACCTACCCTAAAACCATACTGACTCTCTGCTAATAGATCATGTTTGTCAATGAAACTATTCAATCTTTTAATAAATAACTTCTCCAAGATCTTTGAAAATTGTGATAAAATGCTCACAGGACGGTAATTTGTAAAACAATGTTTTTCGCCAGCTTTATATAGTGGAACCACTTTGGCAGTTTTCATTTCTTGTGGAAATACTCCAGTTTGGAAGGATAAATTAAACACATACCTCAGTGGTTTTACAATTACTCTTATCAATTTTTTTATAGATTCCATGTCAATATTATTAGAATCTGCAGAGGTTTTTGGCTTAAGTTCATGCACAATTTTTAATATCTCTTCCTCTTCTATTGCATTCAAAAACATTGAATTCTTATTTATTTCCACATTTTTAATAGCTTCAGCTTCTGCCTCATCATCATCTTTGATTTCATCCGCCAAAGTGGAACCCACATTTACAAAAAACTTGTTAAATTCATTAGCAATACATTTAGTATCAGTTATTGTTGTATTCTCATGGATAAAGTAATTTGGATAAGAATGTGCTTTCTTCCCTTTTTTAATAATTGTATTTAAAACTGCCCATAATCCTTTTGTGTTATCCTTGTTCTTTTCCAATTTGGAGCTAAAATATTTTTTTCTGCAGCTTCTTAGAATACTTGTGAGTTTATTTTTATATTTTTTATACCTGTTTTCAGCATCGATTGTTTTCGCCTTAATATATTCCTTATATAGCATATTTTTCTTTTTGCAAGCATTAATAAGCCCCTTTGACATCCATACATTTTCTTTTTTATTTATTTTTATAGTTATTCTTTTTAATGGGCAATGCTTGTCATACAACATACTGAATTTATTCAGAAATATGCTATATGCATTATCTACGTTTTCTTCTTCATAAACCTCACTCCAATTTTGTCTTAGTAAATCCTCTCTTAAGTCTGCAATTAATTGTTCTGATTTTTTTCTTATATATATACAATATTCATTTTGCTCTATAACATTCTCACCATCTATTGCTGCAAAAACTGGTAGGTGGTCAGTTATGTCACATACGAGTAAACCACTCATAGTAGTATCTTCCGAATCATTGTAAAAAATATTATCTATTAATGTTGAACTGTGCTGGGTAATCCTGGTAGGTTTTGTGATCATCGGATAAAACCCGAGACTATATATCATTTCAATAAATTCATCTGTATTTTTATTATGGCTAGGGTTCAAAAGGTCTATGTTCAGATCACCTGTTATTATAGCTCTTTTCTGATAGCCTGAAAACATTTTTTCAATTATTTGTACTGTAGTTTCTATTTTAGACCCTGGGGTGCGATACATACAGCAGACCAACACATTTCTCTTTCGTTGCAAACTGACTTCAATGGTTATACATTCAAGCACATCATCCACTGTAAAGGACATTTTCTCCACTATTTTGTGACACAAACTATTATCCACAAACAGGCCTACCCCCCCTCCTTTTTTATTGACACGATCTACATGTAAGAGTTCATAGCCCTGTAAGTGAAAGTCTGTATATTTATCCGGTGTCATCCACGTCTCAGAGATCGCGATAATGTTAAAACGTCTTTTAAGATTCCCCAAATAGTCTTTTATGTGTTCAAAGTTTGAATGGAGGCTTCTACCATTGAAATGGATCAATGATAGTCCACTTGTTACATTCAGAGTTTTGTTAAATTCATCCTCTGTCCAGTATTTACACATATTTGACATATCATGGAAGAAATTATTTTCTGGATCGATGTCCTGCTCATAATCAAGCGTGTTATGATCAGTGTACGTGAAAGTTTGTAGCGTGGAGGAAAACCCACCTAATCCATCGCATCGCTTCTGCTCCTCAGACGAATGATCTCGGATCATTTTGGTGTATTCCCCTGCCACAATATCATTACCTTTGTCCGTGTCCATACAGGTGTCAGCCATAGCGAGGTGTAGTGTGCGCGCACAGCTCGATTTGTGGCAGACTTGGCCCGCCCACAGCCAGCATATCCATCATATCCATTTAAAACACGGAACTGCGTTACCTTATTGTCCAGTCCGTTGACCTCACATGTACTTATCCAAATCCGACATCTCACGGACGACGAGCACTTTCGCGTCCTCGGGCGAGCCCAGAAGTTTCACAAACACTTTACAATCTCTCACCCACGTCGCTTGGATCTTGTTTTGCTTCCTCAGGTAGCGCGCCTTCCCTGCGATTTCCGCGTTTTTCTTAATCAGATGGTCATTCACGTAAACATTGGTCCCACGAAGTTTTCTTCCTTGTTGCATCAACAGTCTCTTATGTTTTCTGTTCGCAAAGCGCATTATAATTGACGGCTTGTCACTTTGATTTCTGCGCGGAAGGGGATGACACCCTTCAATCCAGTTTTCATCAATGGAGATTCCCTTACTATCGAAGAAGCGCAGCACTTGTTGCTCCAGTGAAATTAACTCCGCGTCAGATGAATCTTCGCCAGATGCCCCAGCCGTGGCTCTGGCGTAGGATCGATGTCGTGATTCCAAGCCGGTTATGATAACGTCATTGACGCGAGAGTACTGCTCCATATCAGTTACTCTAGTCTCCAGCATTTTGATTTTGGCATCCTTTTCTGCATTTTGCTTTTTTAACTCCCGAATCTCGCCCATTAAGTTCATAATGGTGCTCTGTTGTTTTGATATTTTTGCAATTTCCTCAGAAAGAAAGTTTAGGGACTGTTTGATTTCAAACATTTCCAATGCTCTCTGCTCATCTGTCCCGTCACACCTCTCAGCTGCCATTTTTTTTTTGGCAGCCATGATGCCCAATTCATAACACCTGAGCAGTGCCACAGACTGATCGACTCCATGCCACGCCGCATTGCTGCAGTAATACAGGCCAAAGGAGGCCCAACTTCATACTGAGTGCTGTACATGCTCATACTTTTCATGTTCATACTTTTCAGTTGGCCAACATTTCTATAAATCCTTTGTGTTTATTGGTCTTCAGTAATATTCTAATTTTCTGATATGATGAATTTGAGATTTTCATTTGTTGTCATTTGTAATCATCAAAATTAAACAAAATAAACATCTGAAATATGAGTTTGTATGTAATGTATGAATATAATATACAAGTTTCACTTTTTAAATGGAATTACTGAAATCAATCTACTTTTTCATGATATTCTAATTTTATGACCAGCACCTGTATACAGTGATCCCTTGACAATGGGGCTATATGCTTCCACAGAAAAGAGGGAGCTTTCATATTACTGATGGAAACAAATATGTACACTCTATTTAGCAATCTTTGAAGTACTCATATTTAATATCGAGTTAATAACTAGAAACTTTTTTTTAATTGGCTAAAGCTATAGAGATTTTCATGAAGATATACTCATTTTAATGATCAATGTCATTTTCAGGTCTTTGTGGTGAATGTCAGCATTGGTACCACAATGACTGTATTGGCCAGACAAGTGGGGAAGCTTCACCCTGCTGCATTAGTTGCATTTAGAAAATAAGACTCTTAAGTTTTGTATTTATTTCTATGAATGTTAATTTTGTAAACTAGAAGTGTGTTCCAGGTCATTATGTACCTCAGTTTGCTGCACTGACAGTGTTAAAAACCCAGTTTTCTCAACATAAAGGTTAAGATAATTCAAGTTTCATTCTTGTAAAAAGTTATCAAAATATAAGAATTGCTTTGATTTATAAATACTTGAATATTGATGTTAGTTACTCTATAGAAAGAGGATGGTAGAAGCCTGAAACTGAGTTACTTTGAGGTCTTGTGTCATTCCCAGATATTTAGAGCAGGGTCACATTTAATGATGGGTATAAAAAATGGTGACAAAAGGTTTTTTGTTCCCATGATGGTCAGAAGGTAAAGTGGCTTCAGTGCAGCAAGGAGGGGGTAGGATCCTGAATCTGAGTTACATTTAGGTCTGATGTAGTTCCCAGGTATGTAGAGCAGGGTCACATTTTCTGAAGTGAATTATAATTGTGAGCCATTTTTCTTGCACATTAATGGTCACTTTTAGGATAAATGAGGCTAGACTGTCATTTACAGGACTCTTACAAATAGATTTGAAACCATTAAGACTAATGCTGATGAAGATTCTCAGTCATCCAGGTCATAGTCATTTTCAAACCTTACAATCTCTGCTTACACAATTTACATAAGTGCTCTATGAATTCTCTTTAAAATGTTTACTAAGAGAAATTCTCGCTATCACCCTCTGCAATCAAAGATTTTGTCATAACACCGGCAGCACTGGAAATCCCTACTGAAATGGGAGAATAAGAAATCTGGACTCAATGTGGTTTTAAGGGTCCCACTCGCTGAGGATGTGATATCAGACGGACGGGCTATGTTGCAATGCAGTGTAACCGGAACCCCAACCGTGAGGTGTAATTTGATCCATAAGACTATCTACAAAGAAATATTACAGTGCTTCAAGCAAAGGGATGACATTCAAAAAACCTGGGCTTAACTAATACATGTGCAATGTCATTGATTACAGTAATGCTATGATTTATGCCCACTTGAGGTCCTGACAAAGTGTTAAGAAGATAGCAGTGCAGTTTTTCCCAAAGTCAGGTTTATGAAATAAAAAAAAATGTTATTGAATATAAGACAAAAAAATTCATAAACACAAAAAATGCTTGGAATATATTACTGTATATGTGCAATGGCATTAGCAATAAAATAGCTGTACTGAGAATTTCGAATGAAAAAAGTACATGTACAATAGAATAGAATAAAGGAAAAAATAACTGTCCTGGTTGAAATGGCACAAAATTATGAAAATAAGCCAGCCCCCCTTTTTTTCTTTAACCAGCTAGTTTAATCTATATAATCATTATTTCATTTCATTTCTTGCCAACAAAATATCTCATCTTCATCACTGCCAACTGTAACCAGCTGTGCATCATAAAAAGCTCATATAGGGGGAATAGAAAGGTATTTCAACAATTCATTTTTTATTATAGTCTTTAGGACAAAGTTACAATATCAACATTTAAAACGGACAATTTCAACACAACCATTTTAAAATTGATTTGACAAGACGGTTTCCTTTTTTTTAATACAATTTTCTACAATATATTTCAATCTCAATAACAAAAACTGGCATTTTTTAAAGAATATTTCTGGAAAACAAAGCATTTTTTGCATCCATTTTTATATCAAACTGCACATTGGGCTGACATACCATATAGCTTCAAATAAGAATCCATTAAAACCCACATACGCAGATAATTATCCGCAGGAAGCAAATACTAATAATATAATGGTCAGCTTTAAGGTTAAGTTAAGTCAAGTTACAGTGATTAAAAAAAAGTATTTTCTTATGAAACACATTCATATCTCTCACTGCATTCCAACACAAACCAAACATCAATTGGGGGGGTTTCTCACAGGGATGGCGCTTGGCACTCCTGGGCCCTGAACAGGAGGTGGAGGTCGTTGAGGGGCAGCATTATCTTCTTGGTTCCAATAATCAAGTTCTCCATACCTGAAACTGATGGAACATATATTGGGATTATATTAATGCTATAAATTCTGAAAAAAAAATTGTTATAAGGACATGATGTGATCGCCCAGTGTCCTGGGATACATAACATTCGATGTCATCCCCAAATATACCATAAACTAAATTCAATTACACTGCATAATATCTGGGATCAAGGCCTCAAGTAATTAACGTAAACCTGCTGATTTGCTCATATATTTTAGCCATTTTGGCTTGTATAGTTGCTTGTGATGACATTTGTTGTGAATTGCTAATCTTATAATAACTACACTTGATTAAATATAAGCACATTAATGCACAGAAAATACAGATGCAAAGATATTAAAAATAATAAAATGCATACCCTGAAATTGGAGCAGATGTCACTGATGGGTTTGGAGGCTGAAATGAAAAGAGATATGCAATAAACAAATTGGAGGATAAAAAAAAAATAGGAAAAAAAAGTCAGATGCTACAACTTTCACATGTTGTGATTACTTGGAAATAATAGATTTACCCTTGGGGGTGGAACTTGTCCTGGAGTTCGAATTGTCACATCTGTTGGAACGTTGCCATTTGTTGGTGCTTGTGTATTGCCATTTCCTTTATCGCGTGATCTTTCAATGACAAAAGAAAATATTTTCTTTGTAATGTTAAGACGCCATATATTTGCCTCGTAAAAGTTTGACTTTCCTTTAATATACCGTACCTTTGTTTTCGTTTTAAACAGATGTTTAGGGAATCCCTTTTAAAGATGTAGAGCAGCAACAGAATGGCGGCAACAAGAAGAGGGACAATCAACAGGAAGAAGATCAACAGCCCATTCCTGAGGGAATAATCTAAAGCAGAGAGATTCACATGTAAAAAAAATAAATAAATATATAAAAGAAAGGAGCATTAGTCGAGAATTAAAGGCAGTATTTGATATTAAAAAAATGATTTTATGTCTGACGACATGGCTACTGTTTCAGGTTTTCAAACGGAAAAGATAGACTATGATGCAAAAGAAATAAATGCATCATGCAACAAATGTGACCCTGCTGAAGATAATATTTGTCAACAATTTCTGTTAATCCAGACTAACAGTCTTGTTTAGAATTTTCAGCCAGACTTATGGTGGGGAATAGTTGTCATACTATTGGCCGTTAAAGGCACACCATGTACTTTGTGACCTTAAAGGAATAGTACACCCAAAACATGATTAGCCTTCATTTTCTACTCACCCCCATGCTGAACAACACTCTGGAGTACTTTTTTGATATCTCAAATGCATCTGGAGATCTGGGAGGCTTCTTGCTGTCTGCTGACATTCAAATAATGGAGGTCTATTGTGCCCGAGGCAGAAAGGTCCATAAAAGTCCACAAAATCGTGTCAATATTCCTACTTACTGCTCGTCCAATGTATTCCAAGTGTCCTGAGTGGGTAGCATCCAGAATTTACTCGAAACGAAGTCATTTAGAATGTTTTTAGAGCATAAACAGTAGTGTATAGGATTTCCTGAAAGCACGCACATGCGCGTTCACGAAGCTACGGAAGCCGGCAGACCAAACTAGCGCATTCAGCTCGGCAAAGAACTCATGCTCTTCCTCAACACTGAAGTCCTCAGACATTTTTCTTTCGTTGTTTCTTTCTTTGCACAGGTAAACAGCACATTTCTTCTTCTACGCTTGCATTATTGGCAGAGCAGACGCTGAATGCGCACTTTCATCTGGTTTGGTGTGCCGGCTTCCGTAGCGTCGTGAACGCGCATGTGCGCGCTTTCAGGAAATCCTATACACTACTGTTTATGCTCTAAAAACATTCTAAATGACTTCGTTTCGAGTAAATTCTGGATGCTACCCACTCAGGACACTTGGAATACATTGGACGAGCAGTATGGAGGAATATTGACACGTTTTTGTGGACTTTTATGGACCTTTCTGTCTCGGTCACCATAGACCTCCATTATTTGAATGTCAGCAGACAGCAAGAAGCCTCCCAGATCTCCAGATGCATTTGAGATATCAAAAAAGTACTCCAGAGTGTTGTTCAGCATGGGGGTGAGTAGAAAATGAAGGCTAATCATGTTTTGGGTGTACTATTCCTTTAAGAGTTGACTCCTTTTAGTTATTTTAAATGATTCCTCAGGGCAATATACAGCTCTTGACACTATCAATAATATGAGCGTGGCTCCCCTCTTGAAATAATGCCTATGTAAGATGGGAGAACATGCACCGTCGTTGGTCAGGTCATGTGGCCTGGAAGAATGCATCGCTTTACGGCCATAGGCTCTTGTATCGCCACGGAGCTAAGGATTTTACTCTACTATTTTTTCACCTGCTCGACTACTGATAATGGCTTAGGCAAGGAAAAAGTTTAAACCTTATGAGGAGGCTAAAAATAGAAAACGTCAAAGGGATTGTACGTGAGGAAAAACAAGGTCTTGGAAAAGAGTTTGTTCATTGGAGCAGGCTGAAAGAAGAAGCCGGATGTAAAACAGATTCTCTTTTCTCAACTTTATTATTAGACTGATAAGTTAACACTTTACTCCTAGTATACAGTCATATCTTTGTTATCGTTTTTGACGTTTAGTGGAAGCAAAATATGGGTAGGAAAAGCTAGCAGGCTAAAAACAAAAGCTACTAGGGGCTCTCGACTTCCTGTGGAGGATCATGAGAGCCCACCTGCCGCCGCCTAACCTCACCACCTTCTACAGAAGCACCATAGAGAGCATTCTGACCAGCTGTCTCACTGTGTGGTGTGGAAATTGCAGCGCCCCAGACTGGGAGAAGGTGAGAAGAATGGTGAGAGCAGCAGAGAGGGTCATCGGGGCTCCTTTTCCCTCCAGCGCTGTATGTCCTGAGCCCGTAACATCATCAGCGACCCCTCACACCCCCACCATGGACTGTTCTCCCTGCTGTCCTCTGGGAAGAGGCTTTGCAGCATCCGCACCCAATCAGCTCGAAGTATTGTACTAAACGTCCCTCCTATTCATGCACAGACTGAACGGCAGCCATCCCAGATTGATAACATAGAATTCGACTCAGATCGACGCATATCAAGCTGGCTACTGCCAGGTTAATGATTTTGTTGAACATTAATGGAACAAATTATGTTAATACTTAAAGATGTTTCCTTATCTTTGTATAATATCTGAGAAACATTCCTCCTCAGATTATGACCGGGGATAAAAATGATGATCAAACAGTGTACATGGAGAGCCTAAGGACCACATAGGTTTTATGCCAGCTATGAACAGGAAATCTGTAGAACACCAATGTCCACCTTTGTGTGGGAATGTGCTAATCTAATAAGACCCTGTTCTGAAAATCAACATCATTCATGAGAAATGTATAGCTGCCCCATGGACATTTTAAATTCCCTGATATTACATGGGGTAGATGCGTTTCAGCTGCGATACTGGTGGAAGGTAAAAAAAAAAGTGACATTTCTCCAAATGTAGCTGTAGTTTTTAACCCTTATACAGTTGAGTGTTTCTGCTGGACAATGATTAAAAACATATGCTCACTTATTAGAAGAGGCAGTGTAACATTAAAGTTATGCAATGACCTTCCCAAAGTTTTCCCAACAAAAAATTTGAAGGCTATACCCAAGAGCTGGATTGACTCAGAGGAAACATACCAAATTAAATTAACTCAACCAGTGGCAAGATAAGTAGGAAAACAACAGGAGGAATTATGTTAGAAAGTTGCAGATGGCAACAAAAGCCTTTGCTTTCTCTCCAACTTGGTAAGGCCAACTTCGCTAACTTTGGCAAATATACCAAATTCAAACATGTATGCAATGTTTGCTTTATTTTCAAGTCAATAATCCAGCCAGCTGTTAAATACCAATAGGCATTTTGGCTTTATAAGCTTTCAGACTATCTCCTGTCAATGAGGGTGGGTTGTGTATAAAATATATGCATTAGTTGTGAAAGGAAAAATCTGGAAGCCTGTCAGTTCAGGAAAGGTGCTGAAAAAAGTATTTGAATGGCAATAACACAGATTTTCTCTGTGTATCGTTTAAGTTCACAGGCATTTAAATTAGAATGATCCATACTAATCAGAGGGGAGGAGCCAGAGAGCTAAGATAAGCGTTCTGTACTCAATATGGTGATCGTAAGGTAGAATGCTTTATGATGTCACACTTCTAAAACACATCTATTTTTAAAAGTACCTATCATAGCTGGACCACTGTCAATGCTGCCTCCTCGCCCTGATGTCTCACAAGTGGGTGGAGCCCAACCATTGTCGCAGTGGCAGTGCCCCTGGTCATTACACTTCTGTGGAAAGAAATGACCCAATGAACAATATAGTTTTTCAATATTGGCTGATAATAGAGTCCATTAAAAATAAAAGTCTTGTTTTACTCCTCGTCCGTTGCAGGTGGTCTGAGAATCACACTTGAGGTTCGGCACAAGAGCTGATGCGTTCACACACTTGAAGTCTATGCAGGTCTGTAGAAGAAGACCAACAATATTCAGTTTAACTTGATCAACTATATAATCTTACTGTAAACAATCCTTTCTTTTAACAGAACATACTTTCCAAAACTGGCATAAACTCACCTTTCCTTTGTCACAAGGACTGCCAGGATTAACATAAGCTGGATCAAGTACGTCGCTTCCAAGGTTGAAGTCTGCATTAACACATCGGGATCCTTGAACTATCTGGATACTAATTTGGGCACCAACTGGGTGATTTTCCAAATTCACATTAGTGCACTGCACCTTTCCGCATTTGGCATTCCTGCAAAGGGGACACTTCCTCAAGTTAGTGCAAGGCTCAAAAAATGTGTTGAAATGGAAACACTTATTTTTTATTTAGAAGATCCTGTGGCTTACCTGAACCTTAGGAAACTTTGTAAAATACTATAACTATTAACTTAACCATGTTTAAATGAAGATAGTGTCTGATAACTATAAAGGAGCACAACATGGTTAGATGGAAGGAGAAGGTAAATGGCTTTCAGCAGTCTGTAGTTTGATACCCCTAAAGCAAACCCAGTTTTCATTAGTATTCTCCTGTCTAGTCTGTAAGGGTCATGGCTCTGATTTAAGTGTCTCTGTGTATTAGTTGATAACATTTACCGGAAAGATATTTACAATTCAGTAAATTAGAATGCAGGTAAAAAGTAATTACATTTTTACTAATGTCAGTAATTAAAAATGCGTCATCTCATTATTTATATTAAGTCATTCACCTAATATGGAAGTAGGACTTTTGAGATTACCACTGAATTTCTGAAGAGGTGAGGTTGTTTGCAGCAAAATGTCCTACAATGAACTGTGGCACCTCCAGCCCTCAAAACTTCATCTGTGCAGCCAATCAATGAGGGCTGTTGTACCCAGAAGTAAATATTTATTTATTTTTTGAAAGTCAACTGTATTGTTTTCAGTAAAATTATTGCTTTTATTCTGCAGAACTCCAGATGTTTGATGGATGCCTTACTTTTGAGAAAGTAATCATTTTGACGAAAAACATGTAGCTATGACCTTTTAGTATTTTAAAATATGTTTTGGCCAATTCATAGAAATGTCACGATTCCTGTCAGAGCAGCAGCAACAGGAGAAGAACAAATGGGCTTATATCTTTGGAATCAGTGCTTTAATGGTCAATAAAACTATATTGTCTGAGAAGAGTCTACTGTACTGTCAAACAGTTGACAAGACACTAGAATCTGTGATACATGCACATTGAACCTTCTTGAACAGCAATGCAGTATTATTCACTACTTACTTTATAAAAATTTTATTTTTCTTTATGCATTGTATGCATGCATACATGCATGCATACATACATACATGTTCTTGCCTAATCTTTGTCGAACACCTGCTTACATCTTTTTTTTTTTTTTGTCCGAAAAAAGGAAGCAAGGTAAAATCAAAAATACTGATCTGGGTGAGTCACCTTGCATTCATTTCATCCAAACAATACATAGATCTGATTTAAATAAAACTTTAACATAATTTCGTATTTAAAATTTTTACTATACATTACCTAATTTAGGCAGTTATAAATCAACAAGCAACCATTTGGTGAATTGTTTGCTTTTATTTTTATGCACTGTATGTCAGTGTTGATCCTAAAGAGATCTGTCAGCAATCATTGCTTTTACCACTTAAGGACACTGAAGTAAGGTTTGTCATATTGTATTTGCTCTTGTCCAGAAATAAACTTAACTTCAAATAACTTTTGCTACATTTTCAAAAATGGTTACCAGGATCGATTTTTATTTATTTATTTTTTGTATCGGTTTTACATTCAAAATATTTGTATTACGACATTCTTATAATGTTATAATCCTCAGTTGTACATTTCAGATTTTAATCTGCTATTTATGAAATAGATCATATTCATAATATGAATTTGGTCTATTTAAGTATATATAACCGATAAATATGCATCTGACAGTTATAAACTTAAAGCACTTACTCTGAAGTACACTTGATGTAATCTCCATTGTTCTTGATTCCACAGTTTCCAAACACATTTCCCTTCATATTTTCATATTCGAAGCAAATATCATCTGCTTTTTTTGCACCTGTTATAAAAAAAAAAAATTAGTAAATTTTACTTGCAAGAGAAAAAATTCAGTTATTTGAAAAGTGACCAATATATTCTGAAAGATCTCCATTAGTTGCATGTCTAAATGTTATTCAAATGATCTTCTAAAGTAGATAATTGACCAAAAAGGGATCAATTACAAGCAATGATCTTACCCAAACAAATATTTTTTCAAAAATTGCAACACAATGTACCTGATCCAAACAAATGTAAACACTGGAAATCATAGGTCTGGCAGCGTCCCTCGTAGCAATAGGCGGCATTGTTTTTGCAGGGCATTCCATCCATGATATAGAAGTCATCAGGGCAAAAACCCGTTTTGCCATTACAATACTCAGGAAGATCACAGACGTCAGCGGACGTTCTGCATGGAGTTCCAGCCACTTTGAGCTAGAGAGCACCGAAGACATGAAAGTAAAATGAATCACTTATCTTTAGTGCAGAATTAGGTGCTGAAATTTTAGATGAAGATAAAATTCCAGTTTGCAGACCTGACACTTTTCACAGCAATCTCCATGAGCACAATAGGAACCATGTGTTAGTTTACAGGTGGCAGCATCACAGCACTCGTTCTTACATTCCTTTAATAAAATAAAATTAAAAAAACAGCTTATTACACACTGGAAAACTAAAGGATGTGATTGTACTTCTACAATACATGTTAATTATAAAATGGGCATAGACTGCAAGTAAACCAAGTAAAAGATTATCCACACTAAGGTTCTTCTCCAGTGTCATTTTCATAGACAGCAGCTGACAATGTCATTTTTAGACAAAAATAGCCCCTACAAAGATTCTGAGGCCAAATAAACTGATTGTTGTTGTTTTTTTGTTTTTTTTTAAGATTTCTTAAAAAAAAAAAAAAAAAACTGAGTAACAATTAAAGAAGTATTCCCAATTTTTCTTAAGTAGTTTTGGCAAATAAGAAGCTATCTAAAACTTTAAATTATATGTATGTTTATGTTAAACTGGCTTTTTAAGAGTTATTTTAAAGATGCAAGGCCTGGATCACCAATTACCTGAAGAAACTGCTTAACAAGAAAAAAAATAGCATTCAGTAAGGGAGGGAATTATACTAGTGTAGACAAAACAGCTTAAGTCAAGATTAAAGAAAAAAAAACTAAGGCATTATAAAGACACTGATTTATCATACTTCAGCCAGGTTTACAATGTCAGATACTCTGGAGGACAACTGGAGGTGTCAACAATTGCTACGATCAGAATTTATGTGACAGAAAGGCCATAGATTCAGAGACTCAAACAACCTGCAGAAATACCCAGTTAACCCAGAAGTGGATAGGAAATGGAAAAGCAACCAAGTACTGGGAGCTGTTTGAACACTGTATGTGGATACAACCATTTTAACTTGAATGTAAACAAAACAGAACGTAACTGTACATATCAAATGAAACAGGAAGAGACTGAGCAGACTTTGCTTCTAGAAAAATAAATAAAAATATGTTCTCTATCATTTACAGTGAAAGCATGCATAGTATGTTCAAATATCTTTTGAAAAGTGCTTATTTTTCTGCAATCATCTGTTTAACAAGGTATTTTATGTTCGAGGGACTCTTCACAGAACTAAGAAAATGAAAAACTAACCTGTGCTTCTGCTTTACAAGAGTGCATAACAGATCCATCCTGCCAGAAGCCCTGATCATCTAGAAACTACTCTAAAGAATCTTGGTAGGAAGAAAAACTTTTCATTTGTTTAAAGTTTTTTTTCTTTTATTGGGGTTATATATGTTTTTTAAAGATCATATACGGAAATATCAATTTTTAAATATATTTAACTAAATTTAAGTATTTCTTTTTAAAGGCCTCCCTTTTGACTGGAACAAAGCCAATTTAAAACGCCTAATTTTAGCATGAGGACTAATTGATTGTTAACTTAGTCCTTTGAAAATAGTGTATTTTCTATCCTGCAGAATTTCTTGTCATACTATTATGATGAAATCATGCCACAAGCCTGAGAACATGCTGGAAAAATGGCTTTCTAAACTATGCACCATTGAGCATGCCATCCTTCATTATAACACAACTCATGCAGTCATTTATTTATATTATTATTGTTTAAATGTATTTATTAATGTTTATTAATGCACTTTAAAAACTGAGATTGTCAAGAGCTGTTCTAAACTAAATTTCTTTTTGTTTACATTCATGTACACAAAATGACAAAATAAATCTGTCTATTCTAATCTAATGATACTGATGTATGTATTGATTAATGCCATCATAAAAATGATACAAAATGGGGTTTTTTGTCACTAACTTAGAACACTAAGCCAATCACAGCAAAATCAGCCATTTTTTTTTTCTTTTTTGTGAATTCCATAATACTATTCATTCAACCCACACAATCAACACAGGCTGATACCCGTGATATTTTTCACTGAAGCCAGAGAAGAGGCAAGATGTGAACCACAAGAAGTGCAAGAATAAATTACTTCAAGTGTGGCTATGATCAATTCACCTTCAAATTCTTCTACAACCAATCCATATGTCAAGGAGTGGCGACTATTGCTTCCATCAGACTCCTCCATGCAACAACTGGAATGTGTATGAGCTTCAGATAAGATTGAACGGGTTTAAAATGTTTATCTCAGTATGTTGATGAAGATTCTCAGTCAGTTATTCCGTAAAAGTAAAAAAAAAAAAAAACACTGGACTTTGTTTCCAAGATTTGAAGACGTTTCGCCACCTCTCCAGGAAGCTTTCTCAATTCATTTGAATTGAGAAATGTCTTCAAATCTTGGAAACCAAGTCCAGTGGATTTTTATTTTTTTTTTACTTTTATGGCATTATCTCAGTATGGGAACTGTGTTCTTTTTATATACTGTAACCCCTGAAGATTTCTCCAAGATCATAGAAAATACTGCCCATGATCTGGCTGTAGCGTATACAGTGTCTTAGACTAAAGGGAAGGGGGAATAACTTTAACCAATAAACATTTAAATCAATATAGTTTATTTCAGTGACAATGTCTATTAAAAGTCAACACAAAAGAAAAACAGTTACCACCAACACTGCAAAAACAATCCAGAAATAAGTAAAAAATGGCTTAAATTAAGTATATTTAGCCTTAATTTGAGCAGGTAAATAAGATGATTTGCCAATGGAATGAGTATTTTCACTCTTAAAATAAGATAGTTAGATAATATTTACTTGAAATAAGACGATAAAATAGTTTTTTCTTATTTTAAAAGGAAATTGTCTTGTTCCATTGGCAAAGTGTCTTACTTACCTCCTCAAATCAAGGAAAAACACACTTATTTTAAGAAAAAATAACTTATTGAGATTTCTATTTTTTGCAGTGAACAAAGTTTTTATGGAAGCATCAGTACCATTCAAAAGTGTACACTTCTTGTTATAGGTTACTCTCAATTCTGTGAGTTTTGAAGTCTAGAAGTCAACAAAGAACAAAGTAATGTATAAAAAAACTTTACACTTCCTTACCCCTGGTTTCCCACAGTCACACTCCTCTCCTGTGTCCAGGCGGCCGTTACCACATTCAGCGATACCAACCACCTCTGATGGCAACGGTTGATTTCTAAGACACACGCCTCCCCCACGGAGAATCAGTGCCTCAAAGTCCCGCATGCTGCATTCACTGAATTCAACAGAATCTCTACAAAATAAGGAGTTGCATGAAGAGAATATAGTTAAACATTTCTATCAAAAGCTTTTAAATTACAGGTGCTGGTCATTTAACTAGAATATCATAAAAATGGTTGATATATTTCAGTATTCCATTCAAGAAGTTAAGCTTGTATATTATAATTATTATACATAGCACACAGGCTGATATATCCATACTTTATTTTTTAATTATAACTGACAACTAATACAAAAAAACTAATTCAGTGTCTCAGAAAATGTCAATATTGGGACAAGGTCCAGTAGTGAAGACATATGGTGCCACACTCTGATCAGTTAGTTAACTCACACCACCTGCAAATACCTTAAATGGTCTAAGAGTTATTCTGTAGGTTAGACCAGTGTTTCCCAACTTTTTTTGAATCGTGTACCCCTTTTTGTCTTACCATGAGTACCCCCGCTTCAATCACAAGTATTGATGGTGGTCCAAAAGTGGAACATAGATTGTCATAGTGAATATAAAATAAAAACTATTTTACTTTTAACTTGAGCATTTTATTCTCACTTTATTCTTTCTATCTCAGAATCAAATTAAAAAACAACAAAGATGTTGCCTTGAAGTTAGTTAAGGAATTAAAGGAAGTTAAGGAATCGAAATATATACAAAATAAAATTATATTATAACCCTGTATTTATAAAACTGGAGCTCCCTCATAATCACATTTAAACTTGATGAATTGGGTAAAAAATTACAGAAAAAAAATTATAGTCAGACTGACTTAGTTTTACTTTGTTTTCATCAAGACAGCTGAGCTGCTTTGATGAGCTCTGATAGCTCAGCGTGAAAATCAGCTGATCCCAGGCTGTTCTCTACTGTATATCCAGTCTGTTCCTCTGCTTGGTTTTGATGTGTGCCAAAGCTAAAGAGGAACTCAAACATATAAGAAAAACTTTGTTTAAGTTGATAAAAGCTTGTTTAATTTTTCAATTGGGTCCTCAGAAAGCAAAACAGAGCCCAGCCCTATTTTATCTTTCTACCTAAGAAATAAAATATTTTGATGTACCCCTTGCAATGCAGTCATGGACCACTAGGGGTACACGTACCCCCATTTTGGAAACACTGGGTTAGACAATCATGGAGAAGAGGGCTAAAGACAAAATTTTCTTTCTGATGAAGGTACAATTTGCCTTTCTGTTGGAAATCAAGGTCAAGTCTGGAGGATGAGAGGAGAGGCACAGAATCTGTGTTGCTTTAGGTCCGGTTTCCAGTCAGTGGTTTGGGGACCACACTATCTGCTGGTGTTTGTCCATTGGGTTTTTTGAGGACCAAGGTTAACACAGCCGTCTACCAGGAAGGCCCTTATGCTCCCTGCTGATCACCAACTTTATAGGAATGCAGATTTCATTTTCCAACTGGACTTTGCATCTGCACACAGTGCTAAAGCTACCAGTACTTGGTTTAAGGACCATGGTATCCCTGTTCTTCATCGGCCAGCAAACACCCCTGACTTTAACCCCATAGAAAATCTATGGAGTATTGTGAAGAGGATGATGCGATACGTTGCATTGCTGCAGTAATCCTGGCAAAAGGAGCCCCAACAAAGCATTGAGTGCTGTACATACTCATACTTCAAATCGTCATACTTTGTTGGCCCAAAGTAATTCCAGTAGTTCTTTTTTTGTTATTGGTTCTAATATTCTAATCTTCTGGGATGCAGATTTTGGCATTTTCCATTAGTTGTCAGTTCTAATTATTTAAATTAAAAGAAATAAAACACTAATATATATATATATATATATGGCACATATATACACACACACACACACACATATAGACATATATACATACACAGACATATATATATATATATATATATATATATATATATGTCTGTGTATATATATATATATGTGTCTGTGTATATATGTCTATATGTGTGTGTGTATATATGTCTATATGTGTGTGTGTATATATGTCTATATGTGTGTGTGTATATATATATATATATATATATATATATATATATATATATATATATATATATATATATATATACACACACACACATATAGAGTTAGAAAAAAAAAAACACTTGATTCAGTCTCCCATAGTTAGATATTTTACCCGGCACCCCCTGCCATGATGCAGCTCTTTCCATCACAACAGCCAGTACGGTCATGATTCATGCCCAGATTATGGCCCATCTCATGGGCCACAATAACAGAAGCGTAGTTCAAGTTGTCTGCGCTGAACTGCAAAAATAAAGCCAGCGTTGGAAGTATTAACCTTCTACACAGGTTGAAAAAATTACCATTTTTAATTACTTTGAGAAACAGTTTTAGTAACAAAAGGTGGCAATTTTTTTTTCCTAAGATCACCACACAATAAATCTAAATTATCTATTTCTTTACCCAATCCTATAATTAGGTTTACACTTAAAATAATAATAATAATTTCATACATATGTGACCTTATCTAACCAAAACTTAGACAACATATCAGAATAAGCAGCATATTAATGAACAGAGGTTAATAATAAAACACATTTTTTTGGAGTCACATGATGTAACCGCAAATAAAATAAAAATTTGCTACAAAATGCCTAGAAAATAAACATCCAAGCTATGACAGTAAAAATAAAGTCATTATTAGAATAACTGTATCAGCTTTTGCATCAAAATACGGAGTCTCTGTTTATAACTAGTTTGTAAAGCCTTTTTCTGCACTTTCCCTGCTCCTTTTCCCTTCTAACAGAACAATATTTTTACTTTTTGCAACAGCTCAAAATACACACAGTCATTATTAAGAACCAAAAGCATCTAAAGAATGTGAAAGCCAAAAGAAAGAAGGCTTGTCATGGAACAGTAAGGCAGCATTCCTGTCAGACCAGTTTCACTGGTGTGTTATGTAGAGCCTGTCAGCAACAGGAGAGCCTCTCTTGAATAAATCATACTCTATCAGATTCCCTGCAAAAGCTCATGGTGTCAAAGCATTACTGGTCTTCAAGGTTAAAACAGAACGTACCACGTTAATTCCTCCAGAGCTTGCAGCAGAGCAGACAGTGCCAACAAATGCCATACCCAAAACAGCACCGTAGGCCTTCTCCCGACCACTGACGGGAAAAAAAAACATAAATACATAAAAATCTTCTCTAACAACTTAAGCATATCAGTAAAAACAATAATTATTGTATTTGCTAGACAAAATAAAAGACAAACATTACTTACATAATAAGCTGACCAATGTCATGCCTGATTTTTGGTAATAAAGTACTCTTCCTCCACTTAACAAACTCTCCCAGCACCCCTCCGGGAGAGCCTTCCACACTGAAAGGATTGCTTTCCTTAAAAATTTCCAGGCCCACAAGCACAACTCGGATATTCAGCGGTTTGTAGTACTAAAAAAGAAAAAAAGGTTAACATCAGCAATGATACTACAGCAAAAATACTGAATAAAGCATAATAAAAAGATAAAAAGGTCTAAAATCTCACCCCATCCAGTAGGTTCGCCATTTGCACCATCTCCTCTCGGACTGCTGTTTCATTTCCTTTCTTGTATTTATACTGTTCGAAAAGTAACATAATAACTAAAATAAAACTGTTTTATTAACCATGAAATTAGTATCCATAACACTAAAAAGAAACTGTTTAAAGACAAATTTTTTTTGTAAAGATGTATCAAATCTCCCTGAAATAGTCACGATTAAGATTAAATCTCTCACATCTATGTTAAGCAGATGCAGAGTGAGAATATTCTGATTAAGCTGTCTAAACAGAAGTTCAGTTTCTTGCCAATTAAAAAAAAAAATAAAATAAATAACATTCAAAAAACCTCTCATTTCCCTTTAAATGTATTTACTAGTCTTACAGAGAAACAAACCCTCAGTACTCAGTACATTTTTTAAATGATTCACGTCTTGTTAAAACCAAAAATGTAATTATTCAGAATTTTTATACCTCATATCTGAGAATCGAAGTAAATTAATACAGCTATTAGTATTTCTCATCAGATTAAAATCTGACAGGTGTGGTGTGCCTTTGTGTGTTGCAGCTTTTCGAATAAACCAGATTTGCACATCTAAACACTGACATCATTTGCCATTCTTTGTAAAATAGCTCAGAATCCGTAACTTTGGGAAGGAAATGTGAGTGAAAATCAATCATTAAGACTTGTCACATATTCTCCTTTAGTTTTAACTCAACTTTGATTAGGTCATCTAAGGTATTACTTACACTTTGACATAAACCACATCATTGTAACCCTAACTTTATGTTTGGGGTTACAGTCCTAGACTTGTGAACCTCAGGGTTTTAAGTCTCTTAGAGCCTTAAACAGACTTTCCGTCCAGACAACAAATCCCATAATGCTTTGCGAGGAGAGCTCTCATAAAGCATTCCAGGATATATCTGCCTTTTCTGAGGCCTTTTCTTTTCTTCTCATACACTTTATAGACACTTTTTCTCTTGTGAATCTCGGCCATTTTCAAAGAACCACGGTGAGAAAGGTAAGCTTCAATGACTTGCTGAAACTGTCGCTCGCCACAGATATGAAAAGTGCGCATGCGCAGAAAAAGATAGCTAATGGGAAAAGCAGGTAGGACGGCCTTACGTATCACCAGAATGACTGACAATTAGGAGGGCAACTTATTTTTATGATCCACTCGGAAATAAAAGATCATCCTCCATAGCTTTAATTAGTCATTTTACCAGGTAGGATTTTGCTCTAACTTGAGTAATTTCTTGGATGACTACTTTTTACATTTACTTGAGTGAAAAATGTTTGACTAGTTCTATTCTTACTCGTCTAATTTTTTGGGGGCACTCTACCAACCTCTATTTAAAACCGACTGGGCAACAAGCTCAGTTATTACTGATGCATGAAATAAAACCCGACCAACTGATAAAACCAGTATCACAGCTGGAGAAAACTAGATTTGTAGGTCTGTGAATTTAAAGAGTTTTAACCCCATGTAGGTGATAATTAAGGACAGTAGTCCTCCATTGATATTGTTAAAGACTAAATTATTCTCTATTGTTCACAGGACAGCTGTTCCCTCACTTCCTGTTCCTCCTGAACTCTAATCTAACAAGTTCCGCAATGACTTTGCTGATTTTTTTTTTCTCCATCTAAATTCTGACAATAATTTGTAAAGTATCTCCTTGTACCTCTGGTTGCCTGGTTATGTGCACAACCCTTTACCTGTCCCTTTACCTTTTCTTCTTTTCTTCTCATAGACTTCGTAGACACTTTTTCTCTAATGACACTCGCCTATTTTTAAAAAACTGTGGTGAGAAAGGTGAGCTTGACTGGATAAAAGTGTGTATAAAAAAGATAGCTACCTATGGGGATGAGCACATAGGACATAAACATATCACAAGAATGATTGACAGTTAGGAGGACCACTTATTTTGATGATCCACCCAGAAAAAGAACATCCTTTACTATATCTTAAATGATTTTTAATATAATAATAATTATCATTAATAAAGATTACAGTCATTACGTCATTCAAAGACTGTAATCACCTTAGTTATGCATTTCTAATACAGACTTCATTTCATGATTTAGCTATTTTACAACAATATTATATACCACAATATTGATTTTTGAGTTGGATAAGTCCACAGTTTCTTGAATCTTTTCTTTTCTGGTTTAAGCTCCAGTTTAAAGCAGATAAGATCCAAGTAATAGTTTGCCGCTTCAAAGTTAGATTACATTAATCATACCTATACCAGCGCTTTTTAAAGAAAAAATGAATCACTTCCCCAGCACTCCTTAAATCACCATGCTTTGAATTTCAGATGTCAGATTTATATTTACATATTTGAAAACCATGCAGACTTTCTTTTAACTTCACAATATTTAGTACTTTTCTGTCACCTAAAATCTCAAATAACACACAATATTTTTTGTTGCAAAAACAAACAATGAGAAGTTCCTGCAGAATTAAGACTTTTGAAAAGTCCAGTATTTCACCTTCACTATGATACCTTTTGATTAATAAATTGATTTAAACCTACTTAAGGATTTCTTTCAGCAAGTTATGCAATGTAGAAACCCTTGGTGACACCTATATAAAAAAAAGTTAATCAATAGTCAGAATGCATTTTACGATGCAGAAAAACCATAAATACTCACCCTGAGGTTATCGACGACCAGCACCAACTCTACATAACTGGTTTGAGGTAACGCTCGTTTTCTCTGTTGAAACAAAAATTTGTAAAACAAAAAGGATATAGACAGAAAGAAATCTATTTACACTTTTAACAATTTCCCACTGGATTTAGAAAGCAATGATCCTGACCCTTAGTAGAGAAGCCATGGATTGACCAGGCTCAAAGGCTTCATAACTGGGCGTTGATGATTCCTCATCAATGACCCCACAGGTGACCGGCTCAGAATCAGAGTCCTTCAGGCTGTAGAGAACGTGCTCATTGGATTTGGAAGACGGAACAGGCTCGAGTCCAAATGTCTCATTTTTGAGGAGGATCACACCCCTGCAGATTTATTGGGCACAGCAGGATACATAAACGTTTGAATTGGTTTCATTGATGTAAAATGGCTCAACAGTGATGTAAAAAAGGGTTGCTTTAGATAAACTACTGATTAGGAGAGGATGATATTACAAAAACAAGAAAATGTGACATTGAGAATTATTGTGAGAACAATATTAACAACAATAATCCCACATATTCCTGATAGCTTTGCATGAATCCTAATAGCATGATTTTTAATATGTTTGAACAGTGTTGGAAAAGTCTAAACTAAACCTTAATAAAACTCAGAGGGGCTGCAAAAATCAATCATACACAGCAATGCATTACATTACTGCTTTGGTCTGACACCGACATTTTGTTATCTGGTTTAGCATTTTTAATAAATAAAGTCACATAACATTCCAGAGGTTTGCTGTTGTAATGTTTAAACCTTTAAAAAAGGTATAATAAGTTTCTCACTATATAGATTTTAACCATATAGTTTTGCATTTTTGATATTTCAATGCACTATAAAGTCCTACAAATGTTCTTACAACTTAGTCTTTATCAGTAGTATTCCAAGTTGTGGTTCAAAAGTTTGTCTTTGGATGTTGACTGCTTTTGAACAGTTTTTTTGTTTATTTTATTTGATAACAACAGCATTATGTGCAAATTCCTCCTAAGACTAAGAAAAGGGACTGATGAAGCACAATAGATGAAGAGTTCAGTCTTTAAACGACTACAGAAAATGAGCTCAATCTGAAGGTACGGCTTTAGGATATAGGAGGAAAAAAATCTGCAAATTTCCGATACTGGGTGTGAAAGAATTAATCTATTCCCATATATAAAAGAAATTAGTATATACATTCAGATGAGGTTCATTTTTCAGATTAAAGCACATTCTGAAAATAAAATCTTTGCTGTAAAATTTAACAAACTTTTCATCAAGCTCGCATTTCTGTATCAAACATGATTAGCAATTGGTTTGGTGTAAAAATCTAATCTTAAATGCCAAGGTTTTTATTAGCTGTAGGCCCAAAAATCCATCATATTTAGGCTTGAAAACATTATATTTTGTGTTTAATCTATTTAACGCGTTTCACTCTGTGAAATGAGTTACTGGAATAAATTAGCTTTGGACAATAACAAGCTCATTTATTAAACATGGCATAAGGTTTTGAAGAACAATGTTCCAAACAAAAAACAAGAAGCAACCTGAGCCCATTGCATGTGCTGAGCGCAACCACTGAATCTTCATATCCTTCCACACTTCCATGGTAGTAGCAGTGCACCTGAAAACAGCGAAGCGAAAACAAGTTAACGCAGAATCTTAACGCAGCCCTTAAAGAGATAAATGAGCAATCAGCAAACTTACTTGTTTTGGATACGAGGTATTGTAGTTCCCTCTGGCATCCCGTGAATACTGGACAAAATTTGGATGTAAAAAGTCTCTGAAAAGTATTCATGAACAATAATAAGTGACTTTTAATTCATTAGAATATCATCCAAACACAACTTAATAAAGAAATAAACCTAAAAAGTTGATTGTGTTTAGTTATTTGTTTTGATAACAATATCATTCTGCCTCACCGCTGGTCAAAACCTACATTTCAGTGTCTTCCTATATTAAATGTTACCTATTATTAAAACAGGAATGTTAGCACAGGGTAAGAAGCTGATATTCACACAGGCAATGTTTGCCAGTTTATAATTTAAAAAGAAGGAGCTCAAAGTTCAGTTCACACGGATGAAAATGAACTAGCTCACATTCGCAGTTCACTTTTTCCACAATTGAACTAAGTTCAAAAACCTATTATTGAACTAGTTCAATTACATCTGGTAAGTTAAGCCACAATCCTACACAATAGAATCTCATATTTCACCCTTTAAATGTGTGATCATAAAATATAGAAAGAAATACAAAATACTCAATGCAGTCAGGGTATATTGTATGTTCAGTGATGCATGTTATTTAGCCAAATTACACAGAACTTCAGAAACATAAAGGAACATTTAGGTTCTGCTGAAAAGATCCAAAAAAATTATTTCTTATGTTCCTCAATCAGTAGCTGATATTTCACAAGATAGCTCGGATGTTTTAACTAAGGCATGCCGAAAGTCGGTCCGCGAAGGCCGCTGTCCTGCAGGTTTTAGAGGTTTCCCTGCTTTAGCACAGCAGAGTCTGATGATTACAGCTCAGCAAAAGCTGTTAATCAGCTATCAATGAAAATAAGTTGTGCTGGAGCAGGAAAACCTCTAAATCTTGCAGAACAGTGGCCCTCCTACAGGAACGACTTTGGGCATGGCTGCTTTAACTCGATGTGTAGCTTAAAATTTTAAGTTTGCACAAAAACGTGAGTTTTTCCTTTGTCTTCCTTTGTTAGTTCATAAAACTCTGCCAAGCACCCTGCAGACCTGGCATCAGAAATACCAGTAGATGAGTCTGAATGGCACAGACTAGTACTACAGTAGACAAAACGGTCTGTCATGCTGTTTGCCGAAATAAGTGCGGTAGAACCTGATGTTATCCAATGAAAAATGTTATCAACTGAACGCAAACGTGAGTTGTGTGTGTCACTCATTCTCAAAGTGAACTTCGCTCTCTTTCATTACTTCAAAACTGATCCATTCAGTTCACCGTTCACTATAAATATGAACGTATTCATTGAACGCATTCATGCACAACACTGCACACAGGGCTGCATTAATTGATATTTATAGAAAGTTGGATCAAAGAAAAAAATTCCGAAGGGTGCAGAAGCAACAGCAAAAAAAAAAAAAAAAAAAACACTTATTTGAGAGGTTTGTAGAGCTAAATTTTTAAAGAAACTGGAGATTCTCAGGCTGGGCCATGGAATGGAATTTGTTCCTCCTTTTAATTCATAGTGCACCTTCTGCAGCGAGAGCGGAGCCTTTTTTTTTATACTTTTGTTTGTTTTTCTACGGTTTAATCCAGACTAGATCTATAATAAATAAATAATGTATAAAAAAAAAAAAAAACAGCTACAGACTGAAACAGAGGCTACATACAAACTCATAGCACATCCCATAAAGAATTAAAAATAAAAATAATATACAATACCAAAAACAGCAAGATGAACACCAACTTATTGCACACTTTCCGTTTCTCCACGTACAGATCTATTTAATAGATGGAGATCAGTATAAAGGAGTATTTAAAGTGGTTCAGTTTGGTTTTTGGGAATCTGAACCTTCAGAAGGCAAGAGCTAATATTCCTTATGAAGGAATAGATGGACTGAAGGCAGAGCTTTTTTTTAGGCCATAGCCATCTAAATATATTAAATCATTAATGACACATTAAACAAACCTTTACTTCCTTATAATGTTGGTGATGAAAAGCTCATACCTGTTCTTTTCCAGATGAAGAATATGTCCTCTGTTGTTGATCTTTAGTGTGTATGATACTTTGTCTCCATATGTCTAAAATTGTAAAACAAAACAAATGTTACATCATGAAATAAATAATTAAAATAAACATATGACATCAGGTATCTACCTGTTTGGTTTGGGATGTCCTATTAACACTTCTTGTCCACCTGTTATTGATCAACTGTGGTTTCACAATGGAGAACTTGGACAGTTTGGATGTAAACTCACTGAGATCTTCTGCAGGTGAAGCACAGAGACATTGGAAACACTTTGAATAGCAAATACTAACCAGTTCTTAAGGAAGGAATCCCTAAGCAAAGACAAACCCGGAACAAAATGAATTAGGCAACATTTAGTCAATATCTTACAGAAAATCGACACGATAATCTTTCCATTTACACAGTTTCACAAGCTGAACAGTCAATAAAACCAAAACAGAAATAAAAGAGCGATATACACCGATCAGAAATAGAGCGAGTTCTAATTTTCGGATTAAAAAAAGAGAAAAACTGTGTGCGTATTTCTTACCTTTGTTTTCTATCCGAGAAACACAGAGGTGGAAGATAAAAGCGATGAAGATAAAATTCCTCAGCATCTTTATGGTAGAATATTGTTAAATGTCACCGGTGATAAAACCTGGATGTAAGGAACACGTCGGACGCTGTTCCTCCCTGAGCTCAGGTGAGGAGATAGGCGTGTCCAGGTGAGCTTATTCTGGAAAAAGTAAAAGCAACATTAACACACAGATCACTATGTTATCGGGAATACAGTTCAAGCTTCATCACGACTATTTATAAGGCGGACATTTCTTCAGTCTTTGAGAGTTGTTTTAATCACCTAAGGGTGCACATCATTTTTAACCAGCACGGCAACCGCTGCCACAAGGGGGCGCACGCAGCACGCTTTAACTGACCATGTTTTATACCCCGGAAGCCTCAGTGACTTAACTATTTGGAATCCAGGACAACACCTTATTATCTTAGTAACATTTTGATGGCAAAAATAAAAGTCAGTCTAATAACAAGAAACGCCAACTTGCCTGAATATATTAAGAAAAAATAACTAAAATAAGTGCTTCATAGAGGGAAACAAATTTTATTTGGTACAATACAACCTTAGGGGCATTAATGCCGATACTGGTACTTACATTTTTTTAGTTTATAAACCTATATATAATTTTTAACTAGTCTTATTGACTTTTTAACTTTACTTTTTAACTTTTAAATTAGCTTTTTACCTTTTTTGACTTTTTAATTTACTTTTTCCTTGACTTTTTAACTTTTTAGTTAGCTTTTTACCTTTTTCTTTACTTTTTAACTTTTTAAGAAACTTTTTCCTTGACTTTTTAATTAGCTTTTTAGCTTTTTTTTACTTTTTAACTTTTTGATTAACTTTTTCCTTGACTTTTTTACTTTTTTTTTTTTTTTAGCTTTTTACCTTTTTTAAAATATTTAATTAACTTTTTTCCTTGAATTCTAATTAACTTTTTACCTTTTTTTTCTTGACTTTTTAACTTTTTAATTAACTTTTTACCTTTTTCTCTTGAGTTATGAACTATTCACCTTTTTTTTCATCATAATTTGCAGTAAGTAATAAATCATTCAAGGACTCATCTTATTGGTCAAATGCCAAAACAAGAAGTACAGCCATGTAGCAGTATTTTTGCTGAATGGCTGGATATAGATCTTGTGCTTCTAGATCTCACTGAGAGACAGAGTGGACTCCATTTGTAAGGGGTATGCAAGTGATCAGAAATGGTAACTTGCCCTATAAAGGGCTAGGGGTGAGAAACATTAATCTTTAAAAATAACTCACTCAAAACTCTATGATGTTATTCAATGTTTTATATTTCATCAGCAAAGCTTCTATATGTTCTTGCAATACTCTACATATTTAATAGCTTCATTGTGATTACAGCTGAATGGCAAAAACATAATACAAAGAATAATCCCCCTGTTTGTTCATTATTAAAAAATACAATATTGTTTAAGTCCATATTTATCTTGATAACATTTTAGGATCCATTTGCAAATTGCTGAAAAAATTATCAAATCGGACAACATAGATTTTCAATTGCATTGTTCCAATTCTCTTGGGACATTGTTTAAAAACAAACGAATGCAAATTTAGAAATGCATAAAATACATAGCACAGACTTTGCATAGGTAGCCCTGATGTTGAAAAAAAGTCTTTCTCTTTTTCCCGAACAAATATGCAATTGTTAATGTCCCACCTCCAGCTCGAACTATAAAAACTCCCATTGATCATTTGCATGTTTTGTAAATCTGAGATTATGTAAAACTTTACCCATAAAGGATGTCATGAACAGCGACAGTTGTTACCGGATTGCTCCACTAGGTGGCAGCAAATGTCTGAAAACAGAGATGCGTTACACTTAAGGTTGAGAAATATAAAGCGTAGTATCAGCTAGGTTTTATACTTATATGGAATGTAATTACATTATTTATTTTCTTGCCACTGTTTTTTTGTACTTCAAGGTTTATTTATAGTTTTTATAACTATCTGAAATCAAATGCTCCAATAGTAAATTTAAGAGCCATGAGGAAAAATTGTTTAATTTCAGATTTCTGAACACAGCAGCAGATCTGTGCTTCTGTAATAAGGATGAACATCATTATATATTTATTTTAAAAACACTTTTTAAATATGTGTAATAATGTAAGCTGGTTGATAAAAGTATATTGTGAGATTATGTGCTGAGTTCATAAATTGAAAGCAATGATTTTCTTGTTATGCAACTTGTTAATCTGTAAGATGAGGCAGGTTTCGGTTATTTGTTAAGCACAGGAATGTCTGTTAACTACTCACTTTTGTAATTGAAACCATCACCATAGGTATACAAAGCAGGTTATGCAACTTGCATTGTTTTAACAGTATCAAAACCCTTTCATGTAAAGTCTGTCGAAACTTTGTTATAGAATGTGAAGACACACTAAAAGCATGTTTCAGGACTTTGGTACTGTTGTTAGACAAGATGCATTAGGACCTGAAAACTGTTATTCTGTTATGCATATTTTAGAAACAACTTGAAGGATGCTGTTATAGGCTTAGGCTGCTGGAGGACATTGGACCTTTTTCAATCATTCTGTTTCATTCTATCTCGATTTTTCCATTCTGTAGAATTTATTAGTTCAAGCTCTAACATTATGCTCTCTCTGCCTTTTATCATATAGTTAATCTGGTCTGTTGCTGTTTGGCTGTGATACCATCCTGAAGAGGGCTGTCGGCTGTGCTGCTGGATGTTGGAGCTTGGCTTGTTTTTTTAGTGTAGTCCTGTTTCTCTGACAGTGACTAATTGTATGTGCTCGCTTTCATCCTCTGACATGGGAACTAGCTGGGAGCTTGTCTGCCTGGCTGTGTGTTTCCTGGAAGGGGTTGCCAGTGGAGCTGGTTGAAAGTTGACTATTTTCTTTGCTTCTTTTTCTTTGTACACTGCTTTCTTCTTGAACCCCACTCAGCCTCAGCAGATGGCCGCTCACACTGAGCCTGGTTCTGCTGCAGGTTTCTTCATATTTAAAGGGAGTTTTTCCTCTCCACTGTTGCTACGAGCATGCTTGGTGTGAGGGATTGCCTTCAAGTCAATGAGTGGATGCAATCAAGTTTAGTTTAAAGTTTAAGCATTGTCAGTTTAACCATAGCTCTCATGAATATCAATGGTGGTCTTCTCGAAATCTTAAATAATTTTTGTTGATTGCAGATGTGTTTAGCTCCCATTGACTAGAAAGAAAGAGAAAAAAAAAAGAAGAAGAAGAAGGCCGGTCCCGGACTCAGTGTTTGCGACAAAATAAATTATTATTTTGATCTAAATTATTTTATTAATAATTTTATTAAAAAATCATTTTAATTATAATTTTTTTTATTTTTTTTATCTGATTAACGCTAAATTCATTAAATCACCCCGAACGTATTAGTTCTAGGTATAAATAATGATATGGACTATTCCTGACTGACTTTTCCTTTAAATCCACAGTGTCCTCCCAAACCAATGAAATGTGGGCGACACGTCACGTGACTACTAATACTTTTCCTGGGGAAGATTTACTCCTTTTTCCACCATCTGTAAGTAATTTATTCAACGGGCTGGGAGGAGTTAGTTTCCTGAATTTCAAGTTAGTCGTTTAAATAGGAACTGAACAATGCGCAGACTCCGCCCTCTCCGTGTTACGCTGCGTCGAAAATGATGCGAACCCTGTTAGTTCAGCCACAAGGTGCCTCCTAACTGCTTGGTGTTTTAAGGGAGTGTGAAGCGGATTAAACTGTCTCCGAATAAATGTTTTAATTAAACAGGCATCCCGCTAAATATGTGTACAGTTGTGCATCTGAACTTGACGTTTAAACCGCCCTTCACGTCGCGTTAGCTTTCCACATCAGGGGTAAGTGGCTGCTAAAAGGCAAGTGTATCCTACAGTTAGCTGTCAGAAACGACAGGTAAAGCTGTTATTTTAGGCCCTAACATGTGTAAAGATCACAATCCACTCTGTAGATGATTTGTAGAATTTTACTTACACGTCTAACTGACTGTCATTCTTACTTTGCTTCCATTTTTTTCACTGTGCAGCTGTAACTGTTTCCAAATATCAGGGTTGTTGCTCTATGTAGCTAGCTAGCTGTGACTAATCACATACTATTTTGTTTCATCGCTTCTATTGTTTAAAATGCAACAGCTCCCTAACAGTGCATTACATTAGGTCGACGCTAAATATCTTTTTTTATCCCTAAATGGTGTTTATTTATTGCAATACTGCTTTTAATCCTTTGAAAGTTTAGTTTTTTTACTTGTGTGAAATTCAGAGCCCTTTTCACTCTAAAAAAGTTTGAGTTTGGATGTCTTTTTTTTAAATTTGGGCCATTGTTCCATCTAGAATATTAATAAAATATTGGATCACTTCACCATAAAGGTGAAGTTGGACTTTCCAGTCATTTGGCTGCATGTAAACAAAGGGGTTCTGGGAAATCTGACTCTGTTGCACAGATTTGTGGCCGAAACCATATGGAAAACCTTTGTGATGAATAGATCATTCAACACACTAGACCCAACAAACTCGTAGATCAAGTGTTAAAGTAGACAGGGAACTGCTGTTGTTGCTCAGTTTCATGCCCACATGTTGCCTTTTTCAGGGATTTCCCAATCCTATATTGATATCGGATACCGGCCCGATATTGGCATGCTGATAGAAACAATCGGCTTCTGATCGGTCAACAATAAATGGGCAGTTGCTCTCATGCCTGTTGTTGTTTTATACCTGTCTTTGATTTAGTAATATCCATTGATTAAGCCTTTTTTATAATTCAGCATTACAAAATAGGTAATTAAAGTACATATGATTTGTGCTGCTATCATATCGGGTCAACAATCAAAGCTGCGACATCCCTAGCCTTTGTAATAATTTGCTCCTTTAGTCCCTATAAACCATTTTGTAGCAATGTGCAGATGCATCTCTAGTCATGATTAAACTCCTTGTCTCTGATAAAGATAGATATCATTTTATTAGTCTGCACCTGTATTTACCCGTTACACATTAGTTAAGGTTTCCTTGTTGTGTACTACTAAAAACTAGAAAACTAATATTTAATGCACAGATCTTACTAATTAATTAAATTTATTTTAGACATTTTGATGAATTTTCTTGTGAACTTGAGTATTTTTTTTCACTATAGTCTACATAGGTACAAATAAATAAGAGAAAACTAACTGAAATCTAGTTATCTGCAGATGATCTACACATCCATTAAAACGAAGTATTGTAAGGCTAGGATGGGATTGCATTTAAGTATAAAATCCTTTAAATGAATACTTACTGTAGGAAATGTAATCATATTAAAAGAGAGACTTAAAACTTCCATTAAAAGAGTTTACTGCATTTTCACTTGACCTACAAATCAGACATCAAGCTCAACTATGAAGCTTCTTTACAGACATCTGGAGTATGTGTCTGGAGCATTACAACACATTTATTCATCATTTAATGATGTAACTCGAGGGAAACAGCCAGAAATTGTACTCGAATAAGAATAGTGTTTTAAAAGTACTACCTTTAAAGTAGTGAAGGTGTGGTAAAACTATCATAGAAGGATACTTTGTTCATAAAGTTACTCAAATAAATGTAACTCTTTGCCTCCAACCTCTAGTGGTCATGGAGTTAGGGAAGGCAGTAATATGAAGAGGAGGGGAGGACATTATATTTTAAATGAAAGGGGTTTTGTGTTGTGTATGAGAGAAATAAGAAAATCATCTTACTACACCAATAACTGTCATATTTAAAAGTTCAAATCTAAAGCATTATTTTTATTTCTTTGCTGTTTGGTCCGAGGATGAGAAAGGCTCACTCCTTTTTGCTGTGAATCCAAGGATATTTTATGGCTTTAAAAGCTACTTTTATGTTCAAGAAATCAGCGCGGAAAAGTGATTAACTGATATGAATATTAAAATGTTTCGACTTTTGTAACAAAACATTGAAGTTATTAAAAAATTGCAGCTATTTAAATTCCTGCTGGGAATTATTTTGGCTCCTGATGCTGAACTGGTTTGCCACCCTTCCATCCATCCATCCGTTTTCCATCACGCTTATCCCAAGCGGGTCTCGAGGGATGTTGGTGGCGATCTCCAGCTGTCAATATGGCGAGAGGCCGGGTACACCCTGGGTAGGTCGCCAGTCTATCGCAGGGTAACCTGGCCACCCTTATTATGGAAATACAAGCTCTCAGTCAGGGTTGCAAATAACAAATATTTAGCAAATTAATTAACCTGTTGATTATTTTTTTGATTAATAATTAGATAGCCAAAGGTTCCTTAAAGAAGATTTTTTACGAAATTAAATCAGATGAAACTTAAACTTTTCTACTTCAGAAGTTCTGGATAGAGCATATTGACAGACGAAAATGTTTTTTCATCTTAAATGCTAAATGTTTATGGATTTTTTTTCAACAATTTTGATTATAATTACCGCTCTCATCAGCTAAAGACATGTTTTAACGCCTCTATACTCCAGCTATCGATTAATCAAGTAGATTTAGACGAGTTAGACTCAACTTCATTCATCCCTTGCGATTACTACTTCAGGGAAATTCTGGTTCCAGTAGCTTATATAGGGTAGAAAAAGCAGAGTTAAAGCAAGATGCCATTAAAGATAAAAACACAACAGACAATATAAAAAAGAGTGTGTATATAGTTAAAAAAATGTTTCCTTTAGATAAAAAAATATCTGCACAGGAGAGAGCTAAGGAAAGAGTACACAGCAGTGGACTTGCATTATTGCACTCGCACTTCAGAGATCTACTGACCTTATAAAATAAGTAAAAAATGACACAGGCTACACAGTAGTTAGCATGTGTTATTGCACAGTGAGAGAGTAGAATATTGCACATCAGTGACAATAGGTAATATTTTGCACAAGATCTCCAAGGGGGTGCTGACCTTTGTCCCTCTTCCTATCACCTCCTCCTTCCCCCAAGTGAGGAGTTGTACAGCTTGGGGAACAAAGGGCACGAATTACTAAATTAGTTGATGATTATTTCAATAATCCATTAATCACAATTAATTGGATTAATTGTTTTAGCCCTACTCTTAGTGCATAGGCATGCAACAGCATCAGCTATAGTAAATATTGCAACAAAGCTGACATTTTAAATGTTAAATGAAAAATAATATTGTCTTTCCTTATATCTCCCAAACCCCCTTCCTATTTTTTGTCTTCCTCAGTGAGCCCACCTCCCCACCTGTGACTCTTCCTCACATACTGGGACTATTGTGAATCTCTGCGATTCATCAACACAACCATGTCCATGTTCAGCACAGGTATCCTCGTGCTGACATCTCCTCTCCAGACGCTCCCTCTGCGTATAGCTCCAGTGCTGAGCTCTGCTGCTCAGCTCGTAGACCGCACGCTGTATGTCCACCTCCACCCTGGGCTTAACCTGAGCAGTGGGAGCCAACCCCGACCCGTTTTCATTCCACCTGTGGTAGACCTGTCCACAATCATCACTCGCCTTTATAACAACGCAGCGGACATATGCAGCCACCTGGATGTTCGGGTTCTTCTAACTAACATTCGCGCTCAGCCGTCTGCCTGCAGCGAGGCCACGAGTCCAAATTGTCCCTTCCCAACACCACAGCCTCTGTTTCACTCCCCGGAGGTGGTGCTGACAGACTTTACGCCGCAGGACCCACATCAGTCCCATCAGGTTAAGCAGTGTCTGGAGAAGTACACCGGTCACTGTTATGTCTGTAGACCTGGTCTATCATCAGTGCTTCTTCACCCGCAACCAGGGAAGCTGCAGGAAAATGAAGATGTGCAAAGAGATGAGAAAGGACAGAAGGCTGAACCCATTGAAACCTATAGTGATGTCGTCGTTGGAGGCACGTTTGACCGCCTGCATGGAGCGCACAAAACACTGCTCAGCATCTCCTGTCTACTGGCCAATAGAAGGTTTGTCATTGGCGTGTGCGACCAAGCAATGCTTAAAAGTGAGTGGTCCTTTAATTACCTATTATTTATCACGTTGATCATCGTTAATCGTTGATAAAACAATGCAGTGTGTTGCAGAAATGTATTAATGTACAATACTACAACTTTACAACCACAATGTTTTTCAGAGGAGTTTTATGCAATAGAACTGCAAAAATATAAAGCAGAAGAAATAGAGTGTTGCCCACTTACAGTTTTTGGTCCACTTTTCATTATTGCAGCTGAATAATCTTTATGATGGCTGCAACTAATGATTATTTTGCAAATAAAGCAGGTGAAACTCAAACGTTTCCACTAGATGGAGCATATTGACAGATTTATATATATTTCTTTTCATTCTTTCTTTCTTTTTTTAATCTTAAATGCAAAATATTTAATTTTTTTTACACTGTTTGTACAATTACAACTCAACGTGGTTCGCTCTTTCAGCTAAAGGCATGTTTTATAGTCTCTTAACTACAGTTAACAATTAAACTATTACTAAATTAGCTGATGATTATTTCAGTAATTGATTAATCATGATTCATGTGATTCATTGTTTCAGTCCTACTCTCAGTGCATAGGCATGCAGCAGCATCAGCTATAGCAAGTATTGCAACAAAGCTGACATTTTCAAAGTCAACTTAAAAGATATATATTAATATTAATCTGATTAATTGTTTCAGCCCTAATCTCTATAGCAACTAATGAAGTTTGCAGGTTAATTAGGTATGAGACAAAGATGAGGTCAAAGGGGAAGTCATGGGAGAGATGTAATCAGGGTTTGGTTATTCATCAAAATTATGTTTTAAACTTCTTAAAGAAAAATGGTGAATAACTATCTCATAGTGTTTTATAGCTACAACTTAGGGCTAGAGATGTGGCTTAAAAATCAAATATTGAAATATTTTAGTTCATATTCCAATGAATCCTTTTTTTCACTGAAGTTTCATGCTAAAAACTACAAAATTACATGTATTTCTTTCAAAATCTAGCTTTGATTTCGATCATCCCTTCTGGAAAGTGACGTTAATTTAAAGGGCAGCGAAATTTAAGCTGTGAAAATGCTTCTAAACAATTCTCACAACAAACTGAAAATATAACACACTAAATAGATTCAGCGAGTGGTATTACATATGTGATAGTTCATCAGTTATGAGGACACATCTAAGTGATGAGATGCTCTCACTCTGAGCTATGGAAGCCCAAACAGAGCATTGGCAGGAAAAAAATCCAGATCTGTCCAAAAATTAAACTGGAAAAAAGAAAAAATTAGATTCAAAGATTAATCGCCCAGCCCAATATGGTCGCACAAAGAATGAACATTGCATTTGAATAGGGGGATATGGTGGTGGAAGCATCATGCTGTGGGGATGTTTTTCTATTACTGGGACAGAAAAGTCATTCAGCAACGAATAGAGGCAGATATTATTCTTCCAGCTGGATAGCAACCCTAAACTGACAACAAGAGCTCCTGTTTTATTGTTTACAGGAGGGCTTATTCAGTTGACCTGAATTTTATTGATTGACTTTATTTGTGAGATCACAGTGAAGAAATTTACATCAGCTCAAATAGTCAAAGAAGAAGAATGTGCCTAAGGAAGAAAAAGGTTAAAAAGAGAAAAAAATAAGAAGGAAAAAAAAGGCCTCTTCATCTGCAACAGAGAAAACAAATCTGCTTCCACAAACTATCAGTTCATAAGCCTGTTTTTATGAGCTCTGTACTCTTTGGTTTTTCATTTGTAAAAAGGAAGTTTATACCATTAATAGTGTCCCCCCTCTTCCCTACGCTACTTCTCTTTGTTAAAATAAAATCCTCATTGAAATATGTGGCATTAACATTCCAACATGTTTCAGAATGGACACTTCTGCATTTATCCAAATTAATTTCCTCATATTTCTTTCTCTCTGGTTTTAGAAAAAGTTTTAAAGGAGCTGATTGAACCGTACTCTGTGCGCGTGCAAAGACTCCAGGAGTTTCTACAAGACACCAAACCCTGTCTGCAGGTAGAGATAGTGCCACTTGAAGACCCCTTCGGAGTGTCCATAGTGGACCCCCTGTTGAAATGCATTGTAGTCAGCGAGGAAACCAGAAAGGGGGGCGAGGCTGTCAACAAGAAGCGCATGGAAAAAGTATGTGGGGGGAAAAAATTACTGAAATAAAATTACTTTGCGACTGTGTTCTGATCTTTATTTCTGTCGCCTTCTGCTGGAACTAGGGCCTGCCGCTTCTTGTCCTTCATGAGATCCAGCTGCTTAAGGATGCTCACCACAATGAGATTGAGGAGGAGAAGATCAGCTCCTCCAGTCTCCGCTCCCGTCTACTCGGCACCCTCCTTAACCCACCTAAAGTGAGTTCCTTTAGATAAAAAATGTCCGGGCGTATCAATGTTCTATAATCACTTTTATAGACTTGGCTCTTGTCGACTATTTAAATTCCTTTATCATGTCTTTATATTTATAGATGGCACCTAAAGTCAAGGAATGAGTAAAGCATGATAGAAACAAATAAAAATTTACTTTAAATTATGAGAAATCCTCAATGTAGACTCAAAGTTCTCTCTAAGAGAAAATCCTGTTTTGGTCAGGGAGTTTAGAATGGGAATCAAGGCCTCCGTCTGAAGCCAATAAGGATATGGACTATGCTCTTTTGTAAAAAAAAACTTAATTGCATTTCTTAAATTCTCTTAAGAGTTTTCCCTTTGTTTAAAATATTAATGTAAAAAAGTAACAATCATTATATTATTTTACACTTTTTCCACCTTCAAAATGAGGTTAGATTGTATTTGTAATTATAGTGATGAGTTTGCTACATTTATTAGGGCTCTTAGACAGTTTGCTCCTTCACTAATTGGTGTCCCTCCCTTCCTACTTCCATTTTCTACCTAAACGTTTGAACTATTGTCTGGGTTTACATTAATCTGAAATATATTCTGTAAAATATAGAAATTAATTGTTGAGTTCAAAACATAGTTCAATACTGTTCAAAGTAAAGAAGTGCATCATAAAAAAAATCTGCTTGTTTTGGAGTTTTTATCTGTGATGTAGGAAATAAAAATGATGCTTTTTTTTGCAATCTTGGTGTAATTACTTCTCTAAGTGGGTCACTCTGTCAGCTAAAGGCATGTTTCAGAGTCTCTATGGGTAATAAATTTCTTAATTAGTTGATGACTATTTCAATAATAGATTAATCCGATTAATTGTTTCAGCCGTACTGCTAATACTTTAGCAGTCATTTGTCTAAGGTTCATTAAAAGGTTTTTTAATTTTTAAAATGGAACTGCGATTTGTTTGAAACCCAACATTGATAACTGAATTAAAAAAATGTAACATTGAACTTAGACTTTGACAAACTTTATCATTATCTTGTAGACACGGTGTGTACAAAACAAAATGAAATGAACATTAAAGTGCAGCAGTGATCAGTATGTAAACAGTGTAGGAGAAAAGGAAACCAGTTTAGAAACACAATGGTGCAAAAGAGTATTAATATTGAAAGGTTTAGTGCAGTGCAAAATTAATTTGCTATAATGTTTAATGTTTCCTTTAGATCCTAAACCAAATGTAGAGAATTTGTTTTAAATTAAAGTAATAACCAGTGTTGTTCCAAAAAGCTGCTGAGTAACGGCGAGCCAGCCTATTAGCAGGGAATTTGTTCTGTTTAACTTTGAGATGGACTCCACACATATTATAGGCAGTTGGTTACTAAACTTTATAAATAAGACAACATCTATGTTGAAACATTTACCATTCAAGTGCTGATTAGGCTCCAGAAGTTGAAACTGTGATTTTCATTTTCTCCAGGTGTGAAATGATGCATGAACAAAGTAATACAGCCTTTCTTTTCACCAGTAATATGAGAAAAGTGCAGTCTTTTTATTTTTGAACATTTCCTCAAAACAAGTTTTTACACTTTGTGATTTATTTCTTTTTCTTTTTATTATAGAAGTTATTTTTTTCCGTTAAACTTGATGTAGTTTCTGTCTTTAGCTAAGTAGAACGCTGTAATGCTAGCATATGAGGAAGAGCAGTTGAGTTTTAAAGCTGCTGGTGAAAACTGGAAGGGATGATCTTTGAAGCTTTGTTTTATCTGATCAGATTAAGCTGGCTGGAGGCACAGCGGCTTCTGAATGAAGGTTGGAATGCTGATGTCTATCTAGCTTGAGTGAGAGTAATCTGATCTGTTTGCTGCTGTTATCTGGAGTCTGTGAGAAACAGGAGCCTATTTGACTGGATTTAAAGAGCCTGACCTTTTTTTTTCTATTCACTTCTCTTTCCAGGAGCATCATTGCAACATTCCTGTTACCTCTGCCTATCAGTATTTCCTCTAGCTTGGTCTGTTTTATCCCCTTTGTGTTAGGATTCGTCTATTTTGCCCCCTACTCCGTATGTGATTGGCCTAACAGGAGGCAGCGGCAGTGGAAAGAGCTCCATCGCTCAAAAGCTGGAGGGTCTTGGCGCAGTTCGGATCGACTGTGATAAACTGGGTCATGAAGTGTACCAGCCCAGTACAGAAGCCTATCGCAAAGTGCTAAGAGAATTTGGATCAGGTAGGGAATGATTCACTCCTTCCAAGGCTTGTTAGGAGTTTCAGGATAAAGCTGTTATAACAGCGTTATACTTTTACCCTTAAAAAAAGGTTTCATTATTGACCTCATAAGCATGGGGTGTAGTGTTTTAAAATAGCATAAATACACCTCAAACGTTTTAAAATCACAACTACAATTTTTTATGTATTTTTAGGGGATTTTGTGTGAAAGACCAGAACAAAGTGGTTCCCAAATGAAATAAAAAGAATACAACACTCTACACAAATGCTTTTTTTTTTTTATCATTAATCTTGCTGCTATTTAACACTAAATAGTTGTATGAACAAAATGTATCCCTCAACCATTCTGATTTAGCTAATATAAAAATCCCAGAAAAATGCATCAATATTTTTGGTTGTAGAATGCAAAACAGTAGAAATCATATGCTGTTATTTTTCCTCTTTGTGTAAATTGATAAATAATTTTTGAATCAATATACTGAAATATGTTAATTAGGGGTATAAATGTGGCTATTTGAGTTTAAACCAGAAAATTGTGTTTTAAGCAGGCAAATTTACTTTTCCTTAAAAAATTTTCAAAACCCATAAATCTGTTTCATTTCTTTTAGAAATTCTCAATGAGGATAAAACCATCAACCGTCGCGCATTAGGAGCAAAAGTGTTTGGGAACAAGGTATTTCGAGGCGCAGCACAATTCTCTGCATTCGTATTTGTTCTGTTGTTGCTGACTAAAGGGGATGTTTGTCTTAGGAGCGGTTAAAATGTCTAACGGACATTGTGTGGCCTGAGATTGCTCTGCTGGTCAAGCAAAGAATAAACCAAGCCAGGGAAGAAGGTGTGCTATTGATTTATTTAGTGTTTCTCACTTAACTTTGAGAATCTTAATATTTCTTCAGTTGTTTTTGTATTTTTGCTTGATAGATTTTTACTTAGAAAGCTTCGGATTTGACCTTTATTACTTCTGCTTGAATGGAAATGTTTAAGTTAATGGATAATTAAGAAAGTTAATCTAGAAATGATTTAAGCACAACTTTTATTGGATGTACTTTCACATTTCCTTGCTTTGAAAATTGTCCAGTTTCTTATTCTTTTTTTGGTTTTTAGGTAAGGAGGTCTGCGTGGTGGATGCAGCTGTTCTGCTCGAGGCTGGCTGGACAGACATGGTCCACGAGGTTTGGGTCACCGTCATTCCTGAGGATGAGGTAAAGATTGATTTCTCACCCACAGTCCTCAATGACTCTAAAAGAAGAAAGACCCATAAAGACTATAATAACAGGAATGCCCTGCCTCACATTTAATTGTCAAGAAATATTCACACATTACTGAACATTACAGGCATCATTTAGTGAGGATATGGAATAACTGTAAGAATTTATTTATCAAACAGTGTAAGAACTAAATGTGCAGCTACAGTTTAGTTAATGTTAAACAGCTTTTGTGTTCATTATCCCACCCGCTGTGTTTAGCGGAACGCTAAAAGCATAACAGTACTTATGCTTGAATGTTGGTCGTGTTTTGAGGTTGAAATCCTGAACGTGACTCCATTTTGGACTTGTTTTCAATCAGCTTAAACTTTTACTTACTTTGTTATGTTACAAACACTCTAAGTATTTTTATTTTGATATGATAAGGGAGTTTTAATTCTTTTTGAAACAAAAGGCACCTGTTTTTCAATATTCTTAAGTCTATTGTAGCTGTCATTTTACTCTGATGCCTCTAAAAAGAGAAAAAAAAATCCTGTCCATTCTTTATACATCACTTCTGTTTTTTATTTTTTATTTTATTTATGCCCAAAGTGGTCCTAATATAAACAAAAAGTAACATATAGATGCACAAGGCATGCAGCTGCATATATACCACCTAAACATTCAAATAAACAAAACCTAACAACACAACCATTCACACAAAGCTCTCAGCTAAGCATCAGTGTAATAACATAACAGTTATTACAAACAAAACTCAAGAGTCAAAAAAATATATAGATATTTACTTTGTAAATGATGAATAAGAGCATGTTAAACACATAAACAGCATTTATGGAGCAGAAAGAGGATTAGAGATGTTCAGCTCAAAGGGTGCTTTATATTTAAAAGATAATTTTCCAATTTCCTTGTTGATTCGTGGAACAACAAAGAATTATTATATATAGACTATATGTAGAGGAATAACTGAGTCATTTTGTTATAGTCGGAATAAATAAGATTAATATGCTTAAATATGAATAATAATAACTTCTGAATAGATATCGGAGAATAAAAACTAAGTGGTTGGAGATTAGTAGATGTAGTGTTTTGATAAATAATATCACTGTTATCTAGAATAGGGAGTAATAACGGAGTAATCTTTTTTTTCTGACTTATAAAGTAGTTTCAAACAATATCTAATTTATTTTGTAACAGAATGAATATTAGAGGTAAAAGAAGTAAAGAGTCAATCCAATTAAACTGCTCTACTTAGTAAATGTCGAAATAGATTTTATTTTTTTTTTTTGCTGTGAAGGCTTCAGAGGTTTGTAAAAAAAAACATAAAAGCTTTGGACATCTCACCAGTACAAAAAAATATTCCAAAACATTGCTTTCTACCTAAAATGGTTAAACAAGCTGACAGTGGGCCTGTGGTGGCTGCAAAGATCCATGACTGAGGTGGGAATATCTGTTCACAGGAAAACTAGGATTCATGAACTCCTCTAATCTGGTTTATAGGAAACTTTAACATTGCCCCGAGTTATGCAGAGCAGACATCAAACACATTGAAACATGTTTTGGTCAGGAGAGACCAATAACCCCCATGCGGTGGAGAGCCAGCATATCATCTTTACTATAAAACATGATTTTAGCAGCACCATAAGGTGGAGATGCTTTCCTTCAGCAGGAATAAAGCTACAAACTGTAGTTCTGCACTCCACCAGTAGGTGGTGACATGTTCAAATGAAGCCTCATGAACTGTGGGGATCGTTGAAGCAATTTGGCCAAACGGTTCAATGCCTCATGAGGCTTCATCTCACCATCGCTACTTGTAGAGATATTCCCCAAAAGTTATAGTTAAAGGTTTTTAAAGTGCAGTCTTAGAAGGATAGGATATGGATTTTAGATTTTTTCTTCATAACTTTGAATTAAAGTTATACTTTAAGATACTGGATTTCCTAATAGAGATGTTTAGTCATTAAACCATTCTACCATTTCACACATCACATTTTTTGTGACTCTTCTTTTTTTCGATTCTTTTACACATTGCCACCAGAGTGTGCCAGAGATTGCTAATCTTTCTGCAGTTTAACAGCAAGCGTCTTTTTTTTTTTTATCCCTTGTCCAAGGCTGTGTTAAGAATAACCGAACGAGACGGTATCAGCACAGAGGACGCCCTGCACCGGCTGCAGAGCCAGTGGTCAAGCAGCAAACAAGTCAAACATGCCAACGTAGTGCTGAGCACTCTATGGGAGCCAGAGGTCACCAGGAAACAGGTTGGACAATCATCATCTAAGCATACGCATTACATATAGTCACATTGTAAAACCTTTGCAGAGCTTTTTATTAAACTGTGTTTTGTTTTATAGGTGCTCAAAGCATGGAATCTTCTTCAGAGGAGAATCCAGCAGAAGAAAGAGGGACGATAGAAATCCTGTCTGGATTATATCCGCTTTGAATTGTGAAGAGGAAAGAAGAGTTTGTGATAAATCAACCGGAGGAAGAATGCCTTAAAGCAGCAGGACAATCAGCATGCGGCCGCAGCAAACCACGCTTCCTCGCATCTTTCAAAGAACTCAGTGCCTGTTCCTCTTTTCAGAGGTTTTCAAGAATGTAGTTCTATGTCCAGTATGCTTAAATTTGGATCTAAAAAGGTGAACTTGTAAACACAAAATAGATTTTAATTTAATTTGAATTGTAACCATTGAGTTTTAGGTAATTTTTCATTTAAGGATTTTGTTTTTTTAAGATTTCTTTAAAATGATTGAATAATGGGACGCATTTTTACATTGTTTAATTTCTTGCCTGAATAAATACTGTAAATTACTTGCGTGTTTTACAATGGTCAGTAAGATGTGGACACTGATTTTTAAAGAGTCTTATTTGACAAATTAGTATTAGTTGTTCAACCTAATTGTGTATTTAGTCTTTTTCTTTTTTTCCTTCCCCCAGAGACCATCACACAGATCCGGTCAGTTAATCTGTATTTCAGTGTCCAGCTTTCAAATATTTTTGATCAAAATGATAAACTGTACATGTTTAAAATGACCTTGAACAATAAATTGAGGTTTACAGTTTAAAAGCTGATTTGGACTCTTAATTTTCACCTTACTGCTTCATGAAGCAACATAATACATTTTCAATAAGGTCAATTTGTTTCTTCATTCCTTTAGGTTTAGGAGTAAATGATGTAAAAATAATTACTTCAAATTTGACGTTTCACACATTCAGTCATCAAGTGGGTTGTGTTCATCAAAAGACTTTAATTTCAGTGCTTAAAAAATGAATGTAAACAATTTAATATACAATGTTTGTGGATAGCGTTGCATTCATAAAACTCGGCTCTTGCATCATTTCCCATGTGCTTAAAAAACGTGATTATTTTAAGGTTTAGTAATAAAAGCTTTGCATTTATAGCCATTAGCTTCCGCTTTGATGCAATACAGTTGTGACTTCTGCCGTTTGCATGCTCATAGATAACATAGGTGTCCATGTAGTGACAATCATAAAATAAATCTATTCTCTCAGTTCAATTTTCAGTTTCGCAGAGCACATTGCCTCTCCGAGCTTGTTTTGGGCTCTACAAACATAAACCCCTGAGTCAGAGGGTTCCAGATCAGCTAAAAACAAAGAGCAGACGCCATCTTCATCTTGATTCATTCTCACTCTGCTGGAGTCACACAATAGCTCCTCGTTATGAAGCCACTTCACCTCTGGCTTTGGGTAACCTAAAGGGAAGAAAAAAAAAATGTAGACATTACATCTGCTATCAAGTGGGCTGGAATGTCATAATTCTGGAGTTTTTTTTTTTTCATAATTCTGGAATTTGGAGGAATTTTGCAAATTTTTGAGAAGACCCACCCTCTCTACTTTAAAAAATATATATATACATGCACAACACTACCAACTCCTGAGAGGGAACGCCTGTTCAACGCATTATAGAGAGCATGTACGAGCCCATTTATCCTCGTGCACACTCTGTTTAAAAGTTGCCGTTTGCATCGCCAATACAAGCTTGCTTTCCAAAAGAACATTTTTATTTTTTCCACTATGTGAGACTCACAACTAGTAATTGAAAATGGGAACAAGCATATAGGACAGCCTTACCCAAACACATCACCAGAATGTTTGACAATTAGGAGGACCACTTATTTTAATGATCTACCCAGAAAAAGGACATCCTCATATACCTTTAAATATAAAGTTATACACTTTCAAAACAGTTTCTCATTTTTTTTAAAGCTGAGTCCTTGAAAATCTTCTCCAAGTCAGCTCATGTAATTATCAAATAAATGCATTTTACAACTTTCATCCCGGACTCTACAGGCTTCAGTTAGCATGTTTAACATTAACCATGTTAAAAGTAATTTAACATGTAATGTAGTAATTTATCAATTAATCTGCATCAGTTAATCATTTCAGTCACAGATATTGCTGCCTTTGCTCTAAAAGTATTTTTGCATCTATAAAAAACTTCAGCGATGACTTAAAAATGCTTTCTAACTTCCATCAAGCAGTGCAAAAGACAACCTGTGCATAATTTAAATGGTTTTAAATGATATTCCAGGTAAGTTTTCAGTATAACCAACCAGGTGGATTTTTTTAGAGAAAATATTTTGAGCTGTTTTAGGATAGCAGAACCATTCATTTGCCTTGGCCCTGCTTATTGCAGCCCTTAGCCTAGCTTTCTAGTGAAATTAATCCTCAGTTTTTCCTTTAAGAGGTTGTTTGGAGGAGAAATCTAATTTCTGAACATGTTTAAAATGTTTCTTACAGAAGGCCTGGAGAGACTTTCAGTGACATTTTCAGCTTTTGATATTTAGTATTAAGATTGTTTGTAGAATCAAGTATGTCTGTCATAGTTTTTGCTTTTGCTCTTTGAGAACTGTATTTGGATCTATAAAGAGCATCACTGCTCTATCAGTACCATCAACCAGACATGTCAGCTGAGCAGTCTCTCCCTTTGGAAGAGTGATGTCCTTCAGGACCTGCTGGAAGTGCGGCTCAGTCTGCAGCTGCTTGTCCAGTGACTGGATGGCCTCCTCTGCCTCACGGCTCCATGCTGGCTCTGAAGCAGGGAATGGACGAAATAAAAAGAGAAACAAGGCCACAGTGATCACAAGTCTGTAAACTTGAAGTGACAGCCCCCAACTGTGAGTCATTTGGCATCTGTGAAGAGATCGAGGATGAAGGAAGGAATCGTCTGTTACCCTCTGAGGAGCTGCCAGGAGAATCCGGCCTGCTGGAGAGGTTAGCCATCCGGTTCAGGGCCAAAACAGCTTGGCCAGTTTTCTGCAGGGTGAAAGGAGAAATGGCGATGCATGACCAACACTGCCAGCAGCCTGGCTTTGGGTTTGCATTTGAAAGACTTGAAATGAAAAGTCAGAGGAGACATCTTTAGGAAATGCAACTTTGGTCCAATTCTGGGTCTACCTTCCACTTGCGTCTTGCTAGAAAGCGCTTCATCTTCTCTTTATTAAGAGTCTTGGTGGGTCTGCGGTTCAGAGGGGTGAAGGAAGCCATCCATGAGTGGGAGAGGGCCTCTTTGCACGACAACCTGGATCTTTAATAAAAAGTGAAAAATAAATGTTGATAGAGATGTACCTGCTATGTTGAAGTCTGTTCTTCAATCATGAAAAAAGTAATTCTTTAAATGTCCAGAACAGAAGTGGGAAATAGAAAAGTAAGATCCAACCTGCGGTCTTTCTTCAGCAGGGAGCTGATGAAGTCCTTTGCCTCATCAGAGATATCTTCAAAACTTTCTGGGTCAAACTCAAAGCTGGCTGCTGTCACCAGAGCGAACGTTTCAGCATCATTGTTTCCCTGGAATGGGGATTCTCCACTAAGCCTGGATCACGCAGAGTGGAAAACAGCATCAGACAAAATCGCCTTGCAGGTACTTTTTCTATGACCTGAAATTCTACATCAAATGTAGATTACACAACATAATGTCACTTCTCAGAAGGGTCTGGTCCTATTAAGACAGAACCAGCAGATGGTGCCATATCTGCATCTGTTTAGACACTTTGACTCTAGCATGATGGGTTCTTTTGTGTTTTTTCCTCATCTTTTCCGGAAAACAGTGACTCACAGCTCAACAAGCATCATTGCAACTCCACTTACAAGATAAAGCAGATGACTCCAATGCTCCACATGTCTGTCTCAAATCCGACAGGCTCATAGTTGATCACCTCAGGAGCAACAAACTCTGGAGTGCCGTGCATCACCATCAGAGGTTTACCCTCCTCTACAGAAGGAGAGAAATTAACACAGATTAACATTTTCCAAACAGTCCTTCCTAATGTTAGAATAACATGCAGCATCTTCCACTGTAGTGATTCTCATTAAACGCCACAGCTTAGGTTAAAGTAGTTTTTTGACAGAATAACTGTTAGTTGTGTACTTCCCACATCTTGGCCATATGGGAAGTCATTTCTGAAAGCAAGACAAGTCATCCTGTTTGCATTTTGCCCAAAGCCACATAGTGAAAACAGCAAACATCTGGAAGCTGCTCTTGTCAGATAAGAGCAAAACAAATCCTTTGCTCTAAAAGGAAATATGCAGTGTGGTAGAGTTTAAGTAACATATATTTTAATGCAAGTTAAAATAAGTTGACAAAAGACATACAATAAAAATAAATAAATAAAAAAAAAAAAGTTAAAAAACCCAACACTGCTATACCATTCCTACGGTGACAAAGGAATTTGCAACCTCATAGTGTGGGGGGGCTTTTTTTCTTAGCAGGGACAGACAGGCTGAGCTGAAGGGAAAATAGATGGGGCTAAATACAAGTTGATCCTGACATTTTCCAGTCAAAATTCAGTCCTAAATCCAATGAGTATCAGTGCAAATACAAACTAGCAAATATTTTCAGTCTTAATTTTATATTTAGTTATTTTTACAAGAGAAGAATCTGCAGAAATGTCTCTAGGGCTATAACCCAAAATACATGGAAATGTTATTGCAGCAAAAAGTGCAAAGAATAGAGCACTTTGGATATTTTCTCAGAAATCCTTGCACTGATCTGTTCTTGTGACAATGATGCACTAATTTCTGCTGGTTGAATAAAACACATTAAAAATTGTAACACAAGAAAAGGTGAAAAAGTTTGTTTACTTTTATGTTAACATAGTTTTATCATTTCAACATCCACAAAAGCAAGGATGCCGAATTACTTTCAAATTTCAGATAAAAATCTCAGATTTTCAAACCAGAATCTGGGGCAACGGATGTTAAAGAACCGGTATTTGCCTCAAGTATTTCCCCAAGTTTATCATCTTGAAATGGTTTTACTTTCTTATTCATTAACAAGAGTTGTTACAACATGATTGCTATTGGAGACATCCAGGAATTTGACGTGCCCTGATGTTATCTTTGGCATGCACACAATGCCATTACCTCCCACGGTTGCCAAGAAAATAGCATACGAAAACTGGACATCAGTGTTAATGTAACATCCAGTTTATTTCAAAAGTAATGTAAAAAAAAAATGCATAATTTTATTTATTCCTGACTGATAAGCTGTTTTGAATTTATTTGCAAGGATAAAGCTACTTAACACTTAAGGGAGGAAAGTTTTTATTGGCTGATTAATGAACAAAATTTCTGCCCCTGTCTGTATAATATGTCTAGGAAGATAGACTGGAGATTTAGCTGATAAAAAATCATCCCTCCAAATACATGAACATTACAATAAATCTAGCACATTTACCTAGTTCACTGGCCAGGCCAAAGTCGATTATCTTGATCTTGGTGCCAGACGTGTCCACACAGACAATGTTTTCCGGTTTGAGGTCCAGATGGACAATTTTCTGCTTGTGCACGTACTGCATACCCTCCAGGATCTGCTGCACGTATCGGGCGCTGGTGGGTTCTGTATGCTCAAAGTTTTCATCCACGATGCGTTCAAAGAGCTCCCCTCCTGCAACACTGGGTGCACAGACAAAAACAACTCAAGCTCCTGGTGATGTTTTTGAGAGTAAAACTGAAACCAAGCCCAGATTAAAACTTACTACTCCATGACCATTGCCAACTCGCGACGCGTTTCATATGCGGCCAGACATTGGACTATCTTTGGGTGGTGAAGCTTGTTCATTAGATTAATCTCTCTGCGAGCTTCTGACTTGTCCTTTGAGGTCCGGGCACGATAGAACTTAACTGCAAACTCTTTGCCAGTCTCATTCTCAGTCACCCGATACACCTCTCCAAATTTTCCACTAGGAGATCAATTTCAAGAAGCATTAAGAATGACCCTGGTTAGGCTGTGACAAAAGAAGTTTGGTAAAAAGAGAAAATCCATGCTTACACCCCCAGCTTTTCATGCACGTTATAGTGGTCCCTGACCTTGTGTTTGGTGTCAATAGTCACCATCACATATGAGTCGGGCTCATCCTTTTTTTCCTCTAGAAGAAAAAAAAAATACAATGACACAATCAGTTCTCAAACTTAACAGATATTACTTCTTCCAACATCAGCAGCACGTCACTCACTTGTGGCTGCCATACTGATGCACTGAGACTCCTGGCTTGGTTCGCTGCTACCTGCAAAGTTCCAGGCTCTAACCCTAAACCTGTACTGTCCGAGAGGCTCTAACCCTGAGCGAATGTGGAACGACGTGTTCTTACACCTGCTTATCTCAGTCCAGCTCCCAGGCTTTTCGGGTCCCGCTTGAAGGGCCTCTACAATGTAACCCAATACAGCTGTGCCTCCGTCGTAGCTGGGGCCCGTCCAGGAAAGGACAAGGGACTGTGTCGAAATCCTGGAAGCAACAGGCTGTGATGATGGGGGAGAGGGTCGGTCTGAAAAGGAAAGAAGTTAACTCTTGTCAAGATGTTTTAATTCATTTGGAGAATTTTTCTAAACGTTCTAAGAAATTTACAAATATAAAATGGAAACTTAACATCACAAATGCAACTGATCACATCGTCATCAATACAGGTGTAAGGATGCGTGAGATATATTTGAGCGCAAGTGAACATTCACACCTCAGAGCTGAACTGTTAAAGGAAGAGAAACAGTGGAGCAAGAATTTAATTGAGTCTGAAAGAGGCCAAATTGTAAAAGCTGTTTAAGATGTCTCCAAACCCTGAGCTGTTGTGGCATTTTTTATTCATATATTTATTCTTCCTGAGGAGGCTGAAGTCCTTTAACATCTGTGGGACCATGCTGAGGATGTTTTATGAGTCTGTTGTTGCTAGCACGCTCTTCTTTGCTGTCACATGCTGGGGCAGTGGGCTGAGGGTCGCTGAAAACAACAGACTGAACAAACTGATCAAGAGGGCCGGTGATGTTGTGGGGGAGCAGCTGGACACCCTGACCACCGTGGCAGAGAGGAGGATGCTGTCCAGATTTCAGTCTATCTTAGACAATGACTCACATCCTCTCCACAACACACTGGTCCAGCAGACGAGCTCCTTCAGCAGAAGACTCCTCCTACCCAGATGCTCCACAGAGCGCCACAGGAAATCATTCCTACCTGTGGTCATCAACCTATATAACGCCTCCCTCAAGTGATTCAGCCCCCACCCCCCCCCCCGTCCGTAATTGACATTTATGCACTATTTTTGCACGCCACGTATCACTTTACTTGGATTTATTCACTTTAACTGGACTTTTCACTTTATTTGGTTTTAGTTTTTACATATACATAGATATACGTACAGATATATATACAGAAGAGCTATATGTGTATATATATTTTATCTCTTTTTATTCTTATTTTTTATCTTATTATATTGTATAGTTGGATGTGTGTATATATCATGTAAAACTGTAACTAGAGCGTGTAACAAAAGTAATTTCCCTCTGGGATTATTAAAGTATTTCTGATTCTGATTCTGATTTAGAAGTCTGATGTAGCTGGTATCATTCAGATACAGACACTTTCCATCTCCTTGAACCCCAGTCGGCCTCGGTTCTGCTAAAGGTTTCTTTCAGTTAAAAAGGGAGTTTTTTTCTCTCCACTGTTGCTAAAAGCATGCTTAGTGTGAGGGATTGCATTTGAGTCGATGAGTCGATGCAATCAACTAGTTTTCCTTAGATAGAAAACTTTGACTCAATTTGACTGTATGATCTGGTGAACTGTAAAGTGCCTTGAGATGACATGTGCTGTGAATTGGCGCTATATAAATAAAATGAATTGAATTGAATAGATGAATGACCAGTAGGGAACCAGTGTCACACAGGTTTATAGACAGTCTGGCCCATGCAGCCCTATCCTACAGAGAAGCTACTTAAAATTTGACTACTAAAAAAGCAAATGTTAAACATGATAAAAACCTTAGTATAGCTGCAGCCCATTAAAACTACCTTTATACAAACTGTATTTTCTGATGGCTGACATCTTTTAGTATCCTGACAGAAACAAACATGCTCAGAATTGATTTGTGGAGCACTTTAAGTTATTGATTTGACCTCCAAATTCACCAGATATCCTCAGAATTGGATCCATGGAGAACTTGAAAGATTTGCTGTAAAAATCAAAGGGCCAAATAACAGTTTATCTTTAGTGTTCTGCTGGATCAGACCAGTTCTGGGAGAATAAGCAGGGACCACCCCTATTTATGTTTTTTATTTTATTTTTAAAGGATTTTCTCCATCTCTGCAGCAAAACTTTAAACGTAGTTCTCATGTGTGAGTATGTATTCAGAAAATGTAAATCAATTGTCCCACCTATGATGCTGAGTGACACTGTATGCTGAGCAGAGCCGTGTCTGTTCCGTACAATCACAGTGTAGGATCCTGTGTCTTCTGGGGCAGCCTCTGAGATCTCTACAGCGCTTTGGGTCCCCTGGCTCCTCACTGTCACCCGAGAATTCCCTGACACCACCTAGAGAACAAAAGGGCAGCTGTAGGAACTAAAGGTACAGATGTAGGCTAACCACTATTATCTTAGACTGCAATAGTTTTACTTTGGCTTTGTTGTAAATCCAGCAACAGGCCACAGGAAGAGAGCTGCTCCTGAACTCACAATATAGCCGAGCTGGCTGACCCACACAAACGTCCACTTTCTCTGGTGGGTCTATAAAAGCCACTGGAGGTCCTTGAGGAAAGGTTAAATCAGCTTGTTTTTAAAAAACAAAAATACACTAAAATGCACATAATTTGGAAATAAATGAGCTGCTTATTGTAAAAAGAAAAAATCCACACATACCTTTGCTTGTAGGAGCTTTTGTTTGAAATCTGTTGTTCCTGATAACTGTAGAGAAAGAAGAAGGAGGTGGGCTTACAGGTAGGTCTCATGATAGGGAACTTTAAACAGTAACCAACCAATAAGGAGGCGGCAGCCATGATTGGTTGTAGAGGCAAACAATGCATAAAGGTGTCAGCAAGGGTTTGGGGAATTTTAACTCCTTCTTGTGAGTACAGCTTATATCAATTAATCATATGAAGGTTTATTTCTTTTTTTTATAATACAACAAAAACAACTTAGGTTTAATAGGTAAACAGAAGTTATATTCTACCTTTATTCTTTTCTTCTCTTTGTTGTTTTTTCCCTTTGGTATTTTCATGAGACTCTGATTTCAATGACACATCACTGCACAGTTCATGGTTGCTTGATGTGGGAATTTCTCTTGTTGCTGCTCCTTTGTGAACCACAGTGACATGCATTTTGTGTAAACAATTCCCTTCAATAGAAATGCACTGATTTATACTGGTTCTACTGGTTCTTGGATTTCTTTACCTTGACCTGTGATTTGTAACAAAGCGCTGCTGGATATCCTTCCGGCACTGTTTTCAGCCATGCAGGTGTACTCTCCAGCATGTCTGGTTGAACACTGAGTCAGGGTTAAACTGGCAACACTATTCTTGAAGGAAGTCTTACATTCAGTTAATTTAGCACCTAGAAAAAAGGAAACAGAGGTTGTAATTTAGCCAGAGGGGAATAAGCCAGGTCTAGAAAGTAAAAAGCCTGCAGAGAGATCAGCTCCAACTGTTTGCATTTAAAGCTTCACAACAAAGAGTTGATAAATTTCCTCAAATCTATAAGGACACTTAGGCTGCATTCACACTGCAGGCCTTAATGCATAACTCAGATTTTTTTTGTGTGTGAAATCCGTTTCTTTTGAGTTGGCATTCACATTTCCAAATATATGCGACTTGTATGTGATCTCCTGTGTGAACTGCATTCATACAGCTTAACTTTCCTGCATGCGCAATAGAGGAAGCAATGACGTTACAAGTAGCCAGCGTGCTCTGTGTTTACGGAAGTAAACATGGATGGTAGTGCTGGGGTGCATCTTTCCCAACCTTAAAAACTAAATCTTTTCAAGATTGTTTCTCCTCCCGCTTTTGCATAACAAGATGTAGAGTTGCTTACCTTTGTTGAATGTTAATGACATACAGGTTGCATTAATGCGACCTGGACTTTCAGACACAGGTCAAATTTTGCAAGAATCAGATTTGTATCAGATTCAGGACCATATAGCCAAGTGGCCTGGGTGTCATTTGAAAAAATCGGATTTGTGTTGTTCAGACTGTCATGAAATGATCAGATACAGATCACATATGGGGAAAAAAAATCAGATATGGGTCACTTCAGGCTGCAGTGTCAACGTAGCCTAAAGCCGCTTCAGAAGTGTCTTCATAGTGGCCAATACCTAATCATAGTTATGAAGGAGCCAGGATCAGGAAGCAATATAGTTCCTAGCACCCATGCAGTTAGCATAGTGACCTTCTAAAGGCCCTAGTACTACATTAGGAGCTATACAGTTACCCATAAACCTTTCTGTGACAAGACGTATAGATGCAGCCCACTCTCAGTCTGTGTCCGAATATCCATCCTAATCACTGTAAAGGGCACTATATAGTGGTTACGCAATTTTAAATGAGTTTCAGCAAGTCTAGTGGATGAAAAAATAGTAGACTCGAAATTTCCCACAGTGCATCTTCAAAAGCAGTGATCATCCATGGTCACTAGATGAGCAGAGATATCCCAGAATCCTTTGCGGGGAGAGCTCTCATCGCAAAGCATTATGGGATTTGCTGTTACAGCGGCGACTAATCACGTTGATCACGTGACTGGAGTCACGTGATCAACGGGGAGAAAAAAGTAGTGATCATCTGTCCGAACGGTCAGTTAACAGAGTTCACTACAAAGTCCACTATACAGTCTCTATGAAGTGATTGAGAGATCTAGGGGTTAGGTTGGACGTTCAGACACACACAGACTTTAACAAAAAAACATTTTTGAATTTATTTGTACTCTGTTGGACACATGATAATCTATAAACCTTCATAGTTTTGGATTTTATAACAGAGAGCTTCAGCCATTATCTACATTTGTGAGACTATCATTTTTTGTGTTTTTTTATGGAAGGCTGTAGTCTCAATTTGACCTTAATCAGTCATCTGTGTGCCGCGTAATGATGTCCTTAAGGCTGAAGGCTGTCTAGACTCAGCACATCAGTCTGAAAGGTGAAAGGGCAGGAGCAAGGACCTGGAGGTAAGAGCTACAATTTGAAGAATTCAGATTGAGACACTGCCTGGGCGCTGATCATTTGGTTAAGTGAACAGCATGAAGGAAATTTAGAATAAGTTTTTACTTTCTGCATCTGGATTATTCACATCTGGACTCATCTAGATTTTCTCCAACGTGTTCTGATTGCCCCTCCCTCCTTAAAAAACAACGTTGGAGTTTGCAGAAAAATCCTTAATTCTGATTTTACAGTTGAGAAAAATGCTATAGTAAGAAACTAGTTTAAAACAAGAGCAATCAGATATGCAGTTAAGCATTATTCTTACGAATCTGATAAGATTTGAGCAAAAATTAAAGAAGGGTCCTTCAACTTTCCTTTTTGCTCCATCTCTGCAGATTTACCTAGGTAATCTTTTATACTCTTTTCTCCTCAGAATGCCCTAAAACATTTAATCAAGAGACTGAAAAAATTAATTTTGAATGTACATATTGAATAAGTACAGGACAAAAGTATTTCTAAAATAACTATACAGTGTGTTTTACTCAGTTCAAGTCAGGATCCAAATCAAATAGATTTCTGCCCAACAGTTAAATAATTCATAGTCCAAGTCGTATTTATATGCAGTCCATAACTTTCACAACATTTTTCACAGCCATACTTAAAATTCAAGAACCAATATTTAAATTTCATAAGAATCATTAAAAATCTAAAGAAATTGGTTGACTAGAGTGTTCTGTCATGTCTGGATGGTGATCAGACTAAGTGAACAGGTCAGCGCCAGTCTTATTTGATCATGATCATAAATGTTAAAGTCCTGGTGTAGTTGAGCAAACTGCATATGTTCATGTTTGTAAAGGTGGGACAGATATTGCAGTTCTTATGAAAACTTGGTTGTCCTGTTTTTCTGCAGTTCACTAAGATATATATATATATTTTTTGTAGGGTTTTGGTACAATCTTGGCCATCTATCACATTGTGTTGAACATGACATGATTGGTCACACAAAAAAAGACATACACTCAATCATTACTTTGAAAAATCCAGCTGTTTCATTCATTTTTTTTCTGTTCCCTGACTTATTTGAAGATCAACACCTGTCTTTGCCTTAATGAATAGTATGTTAACTCATCTTTCTCATTTTGAAGAGTGATTAGGATGGATTAACTCCTGTGTCTCTTCATATTTATTCCCCAAGGAAACAGGAAGTCAAGGATAAGTGATACAAAGCTCCAAGAGACATTGATCAATTTAAAATGGTTACTGATACATGAAAAAAATGTTTAGACACATTTTAAAGATGCTAATCAGTGTGAGACTGGTGGTTTTATTAGCTATATGTGTTTATTTTAATATGCAATTTTTTTTCTCAACTAAATAAACAAAGGTCTCTCTTGCAAAGGAGATTTTAGTTCTAAATATAACTAACTTGGTTAATTATATCTATCTATATCTACATATATATATATATATATATATATATATATATATATATATATATATATATATATATATATATATATATATATATATATATATATATATACATATATATATATACACACACAGAGTATACTCAGATCAAAGGTTTTTCATTTTTAGGTTAAACTTAGTGTTGAGGATGAAAATATGTATCTCTATTATGAGTTTTAACACCTTTACCAGGAGTGCCAATAATCCTCAATAATGCTGCATGTCATTATGAAAACCAAACATTGCATTACTCACCATTGTGCAGCCAGGAAATATTCAACGGCTGAGTTCCTGTGATAACGCCATCAAATATGACATCACCCCCGACACAGACTGAACCATCCCTGATTGGCTCGTTAAACTTGGGGGCTTCAACAATTTTATAGTCTCCCTGATCGACACCTTTAAAGAAAAGAAGAGAGTCATGTTTTTAGCATTGTTTCAACAAACTGGGATAAACTTATCTAGGCCCTAAATCATTAGTGTTTAAATTATCTACGTTTGGTGTTTAAAGTGATCATCCTTCTTATTCCATATAAGCGTCACAGAAATAATTGTTCAGATGCAGTCATATGTGGTATTATAGAGGTGAACATGTTAGGGGGGCTGTTTTTAAAGGTGTTTACGAGCTTTTCCCACATGAGTAGATTGGTACTGGAATGTCCGACAGTGTGGATGGAGGAATGCTTTCAGTCTGTTAAAATATGTGTACGTTTCATGTAGTGGGGTGGTTGTGTGGGTGGGGGTTGCAACTGGCCTCACTGCTTCTCTTCTTTTCCTGTAAATCTTAATATAACTGCTTACAGTTTAAGCTTAAAACAGAGGCAGAAAGTGCAACGGTTTGGAGGGATGGAGAGTCATAAATTGCTTTTCACATACGGCACTCATAAAGACTTCTTAAAATGGGGAAGAATTGCCAAATGCAAATACAGTTTCAACATTATTATTTTAATATTTTGGATTATATCAAGAATTTCTGTCCTCGGTGTAATTTAACCCCATGTTGCATTGCATCTTCTTTTAGGAAGGTTCTCTGCATGTTTAGGAACAGAGATGACTAAATATTTACTCTGGAGTAATAGGTCTGGAGTAATAGGCATTCTGTTAGTCCTGCATTCTTTTGCTTGAGAGAGCCATGGTGTTATAGTACACGCAAACTGTCATTTTATATTGTTGAAATACGCAGAGCATCATTTTAGTGTCTTTCCAACAAATGTGTCACGGACTGTAAGTTAATAATCATTTGAATGATCTTCGTTCTTTCCTGAATGGAATTGAACACGAAAACTTGAGCAGATTTTACAGATCTGGTTTAAAGTAAGCCCCTGTCACACTATGAAGATTTAGCCAGCGTATGCCTGATGTACAAAAAATCTGACAAAACGTTGGCATAAGTTAGATAAGTTATGGGTCAGTTTAGTTTAAGTCTTGAGCACGCTGAAGCACGCTGAAACACGTTGAAATATGGCAATTACATAATAAATGGCTATCATCATAGCAAAAGTACCTGCTGTTCTCTCTGCAACTTCATTTCAAACATGTAAGTCATTTCACCTTCAGCTGTAATTTTATTTACATTTTTTTGTGTATTGTATTTAATTTAAAGTCAAGTATTTTGAAGTTTATGGTATGATTTTTTTTTTCCTTTAGGATAAAATCAATTATCTTAAAGTAAACGGATACAAAACCAATCTAATTTCATTGATTTGCAAGTCCAAGTCAAGTCACAAGTCTGTTAATATTCTCATGTCTTTTTTCAAGTCAACTTAAAATATTCAAAATGAATTAGTAGAGTCTAACTCATGTCCTTTGGACATGTCTGTATCATTTTTTCCAATCAGATAGATGGATAGATAAATAGATGGATGGACGGACGGATGTTAACAAAAAAAAAAAAAAACACAAAAAATTACACAAATCTAATATATACAAATAGAAGCTAGGTAATTCCACTGGATTTTTATTGTTGTCTTTTTTTTTTTTTTAAATACTACTAATTGCTATTAACTTATTTTTGAGTAATTTCATTGTTTAATTTCAGTAAATATTACACGTGAATACAGCTTGAATCTTAGTTTGGAGTCCATCCATGTTTCTTATGTAAACAATATTTCCCCAGGAGATTTTTTCACATTCATTTCCATTTTTAGTCATGATAAAATGCTGCAAGTCTGTCCAAAATAGTTCATCATATCTACTGTAAGTTAACTGAAGCCCTTTCAGTTTAACTGGAAAAGATCTTGTGAAATAACTTTTTAATGTCTTGCCAAAGATTCTCAATTAGAGTTGGATCAGAACTTTGACTGTGCCTTTGTGACATAAAAAAAAGCCTTTCATTGTTGCTCTGGTTGCATATTTAGGGATGTTGTCGTACTGGAAGCTGAATATGTTTTAATGTAGCAGTCAGACTTTAGCAGCCTCTTACTGTTTTGCTTGTATACTAATAAGTAAAAGTTTGGGCAGAATTTACCCCAATCTTTACTAAAGACGCATCCATTCACCCTCAGCTTTAGATCAGCTGCATTTTACATTCCCGGCACATTTAGGGCTGACAGACATATCTTCAGTTGTTCCATACATACTCCTTACATTTAAACTGAGTAGAGCTAATTTATATATTAAAAGCTCCATATATTGTAGCTTTAAAATTCTCAACGAATTCCTCTGACTTATTTATTGTGTTCCTTTATGATTTTCATGCCTATTTGGAGTACATTTATTACTAATATTTAAGATTTTTTCTTTAGACCTCACACCTCATACATTACTTTCACACCTTATACATTGCCTCAGACCTTATATTTTACTTTCTGTTATTTACAAGATTTGGTATCCTTGTATATCTTTAAAAATGTGACTTTAATTGCAATAAAGTCACATAGCATCCATTTTCTGACCCCTCCATCCATTTCCAGCTTATCTCCAGCTGTCAATGGGGGAGAGGCGGCGTACACCCTGGACAGGTTGACAGACTATCGCAGGGCAGCCATTCACACACACACACACACTCACACCTAAGGAGAATTAAGAGAAGCCTATTAAACTACGGTAATAAGTATGTTTATGTACTGTGGGAGGAAGCTGGAGTACCCGGAGAGAACTCACCCGGGAGTCCAACCCAGAACCTTCTTGCTGCAAGGCAGCGGTTCTACCCACTGTGCAGCCCTGCAATAACTCAAATTCTATTTAATTAGTTTTTATTGCATCTTGAAGAAAAAAAATACTTCATCATTAAGATCCCTCAAACATTTAGAAACTTACTCTGTTTGTTGCTCATCTTTTTCAAAACATATGAACGGCATCTTAATATATTAAAACGTTTTAGCTATTTCTGTTCTTTCTATTATGTGATATAAAATATACTCATTCTTTCATTTTAAATGCATTACATGTATTTTGGTCCATAGAAGATTATGAAATTGTTTTTTTTTTTTTGTGTAAAAACTGTATAAATCAAGCTTTTTCTGGGTAATTTTTACCTGTTGAAGATGAACTTCTTAGCTTGCTGTTTCCTGTTAACATCCTGTTTTTGATCTCCAGTCCATTCTCTCTCTGCTTCCCTCCCTGAGGCTTGAGCGCCAGTCGGAAGGTGGAAACATATGTCTTCGGCTTTGCATCATCCTTGTCCATCTTTTAGTCCGAACAATAGGTCACCGGCTGACTTTGAAACAGTTGCTAATCTGTAAGACCGGCTCTTTTCCCCCGTGGGTTGGTTTTTCCTACTTGATCAACTCAAGGTAAAAGTTATTTGCAACTTCACAGCTCTGTCTGCGTCCACACATCTTCTGAGGTCCTGACAGAGAGGGGCTCTGTTTTCCCTCAGTACATGTGCAGGAAACAGACAGAGTTATCAGAAGGCCAATCAAAAACACAGATGTCCACCCCCCTGGTGATCCTGTGTGCTGGAAAGGGGAGGAAAGAGTAAAAGGAGGAAATGTGTGGGTGAAAGAAAGCATTCTATCTGAAGGCAAACAGAGGTAAAAGATGTATAAGAAATAAAGCATCAAAAAGTCACTTTAGAGCATAATTACCTCTAAAACGCCCCCCTTCTTTGAAATCATATGTCCACTGTCAGCTTGTCTCTGCCATTGTACTTTTTGTCCTACTAACGTTTCCCTGTAAACACTCAACAAAGTGTTGCGTGAGTTGTTGTAACACAGCCACTGCGAGGAAACAAGAAGAGCCAGTAGAGCAACTCTCTCAGAGCACTCACTGCTGTGTGTCGGCGCGGATATCTGGAAAAATCTCAGAGACGGCTTTTAGTTTGATCCCAGTAAAAAAAAAAAAAGTGGATAGTTGGGATTATGTGGCCTCAAAGGTCTGCTGTAAACAATGGCCATTTATTGCAAATGACATTCAAATAGCAGCATCCAAGGTGTGTCTGATGTTGTGCAGTGAACAGCTCTTTTGTTGTGAACATGTGTTAGCTACAGGCTACCTTTATGTCATTTCAGTGTTTAAACAACATTTATAAAGCCTTCAGGGGTTACTCCTTCCCTCACTGAATTAAGCTCCACATAATTTAATTCTAAGAAAAACTATGTTTTATTGATATGTGATGTGATGTACCTACACAATCGAGTATGCCATTGTGCAGTCAAAATAAAGTGATACATGTTTTTCAGGTTGTTGTGTTCATTTGCAATAAGCTCAGTTTGCCTGGTAATCTCAGTAATATCAAGTTCTTCTATGATGGACTTTTTTCAGTAAAATATATTCAAATTATTTAGAGGCGCAGCCAAAAGGACAAATGTAACTCTGAAGGTCCTGCAGACCTCCACAGCACAGATAGGAGAATCAGTCAATTCGACAATGCCACGTTTAAAGGTAGCTGAGGAATCAAACAGCGACAGGGTGTCGCAAATGTATGATGGAGACTGGATATTTGAATGACTACAGAGCAAAAATAAACCAGTGAATCGGGACATGAACAACATTCAGATCCAGCAGGGAACGGCCAAGCTCAATTTGAACTTTAAATTGTAGCTATCCCTTCACTTTTACCACTGTCAACAGTAAGAACACTATCCAGGGTAGGAAAGTAGCCTCCGGACTGCTTTGCTTAATCCACACAGCCTTCAGCCTTATGGGTGTGATTCTAAGATGGGCACGTGAATGAATGAAGCCGTTGTTTGGAATTTGTCTTTCAGAAAAGAACTACAAAAAACAAACATCATAACAGCTGAAGTTCTCCCTTATAAAACCCAATACATATGACAAAAGTAGACACCCTGTCTACTTTTAAGGGTAGGCTTAAAACTTTCCTTTTTGATAAAGCTTATAGTTAGAGTGGCTCAGGTTATCCAGAGCTACGTATCTCTATAGTTATGCTGCTATAGGCTTAGACTTCTGGAGGACATAGGGACCCCTATTTCATCATTCTGCTTCATTCTATCTCTATTCTTCCAATCTGCAGAATCTGTTAGTTCAATATCTAAAGTTATGCTTTCTGCTTTTTCTCATAGTACCGTAACTTTGCCTCGTCTGTTCCTGTTTGGCTGTGACATCATCCTGGAGAGAAATATCAGCTGTGCTGCTGCCATCAACACCCTTGTTTATAGATGCTGGAGATCGGCCTGTTTTCGAGTGTAGTCCTGTTTCATTGACCGTGACTGACTGGCTGTGCTCTCTTCATCCTCTGGCATGGGAGCTGGCTCAGAGCTCGTCTGCCAGGCTGTGTGTTTCCTGGATGGGGCCGCCTTTTACCGCCGCTTTTTTTTTATCTCTGCTTCTGTCTCCTTGAACCCCAGTCGGCCTCAGCAGATGGCAGCTCATACTGAGTCTGGTTCTGCTGAAGGTTTCTTCCTGTTAAAAGGGAGTTTTTCCTCTCCACTGTCGCTACAAGCATGCTTAGTGTGAGGGATTGCCTTTGAGTCAATGAGTTGATGCAATCAACTGGTTTTCATTAAATAGAAAAGTTTGAATCAATTTGACTGTATGATCTGGTTGAGCTGTAAAGTGCCTTGAGATGACATGCGTTGTGAATTGGCGCTGTATAAATAAACTGAACTGAATTGAATTGAATATGAAAGTGTGTGGATTAGCACGTGTCACACAAAGTAGAAATAAGGAATTTTTGTTAACTCTTTGAGGTGCCCTGTTCCTATACATCCTGTAAGGCAAAGCAGCAGATAGGAACTTCAGGAGATACCTATGCTTCTAGGTCTTAGCACCTTCCTTACTGGCAGTAGTATCTGGATAGCTCTTGCTATGGTGACTGATTAAACGCTTCTGACATAACTTAAGAGTCCTTACAGATTTGAATGAATGGTCCACTCGCCCTACCCACTATGTGGTTTGGGACGGTTGTTAATATGGCAGACCCTCCATGGGAATGCACCATCGAGAGACTTCTGTGGAGGTGTAACTTGGAAACCAGGTGAGTACAATCAACAGAATGAAGAGCAGCTGTGACAGAATCTAAGCTGGGAACTGAGAGAAGGAGACTTATTGGCACGATTATATTGTAGCTGAACAGAGGTATAAATATATTAGAGAGCTTTCCAGAAATAAGTACAAAGAAAAAAGAGAATAATTAAGCTAAACACAAGAACAATGGACACATAAATTGGAATAAGAACATAATATTGAAATGATTAAAACACAAACACAAAAGAATAACAGGACAATGTAGTCATACATTCCAGCAATGTGACTTTCACAACAGTTTTTTTTAAACAAGTAGAAAACAGACTAAACATCTAGAGGAAGGGGTTGTGAAAAGATAAAAACAGTATAATGACTACTTCACACTCCTACAATATTAAAAGTGGTGCACAAAAAAACAAGTTTATTTGATGGTGGTAGGATGATAGTGAGGGGATCCTTTTCCCTTGCAGGAAAATGGAAGTTCCTCACAAGTGATGTGCAGATGGGTGCAGGAAAATACAGTCAAGAAGAAGAAAACCTTCAGGCAAATAATAGCTTGAGGTCAAGGGGGAAGGTGACCTTATAGACACACAAATAAGCACAAATTAATAAACAACTACTGCCAGGACTAAATATTGACTAACAAGAGCTGAATAAAAATGCAAGCACTGTTTCTAACAGTTTTATTCATTTAAGAAAAAACTACAGAAGGTTAGTGTAGCTTTGTATAGAATTTAAGTAACAAACATTGAAGTATCCTTACAAAATGACACCATGCAACATACATTAGAAATAATTTTATTGGGTAAACAGAAGAGAGGAATTTAGTTTTCACTTTATTTTTGTACAACATACCACAACTACACTGACTTTAAAAAAACTATTAGGACAACTCTGCTAAAGTCTTGAGTCGTCCCTTATTTCTACATCGTTGTGTTGGCAAATCATATACATAGCATAATATCAGTTGCCAATTTCAAAGAGGGAAAAAGAAAAGAAATGTGCCTGTGATTCATACTAGTCACATAGCCTTGGAGCTGAATGACATGGGGCCTTTATGTAACCCATCTGGGACTCATTTTTCAACTGATATGAGACCCATGTGTTAGTGTTAGTAGAGTTTAAACATGCAAGTTACTTTGTGAAGAGTGGATTACTGTATTTCAGGTTAAAATGATTTTAAAAATCACTAACAACTTTCATATGGTGGCGATTTTCTACTTTCGTGCCCTGCACTAAAAGTATGTGGACTAATGGAGCAGAGCCACCCTGAGAAACGGATGAAATCACTGTTTTTAGATACCTCATTAATCAAGCTTGCATATCTTCATGCAACAACAAACAATGAAATCTTCAGGAGAAATCAGTTTTATTTCAGGAAACATTTCATATAAATACAAACAAGAATGTTCCAGTGTTCCTTTTGTTTTAAAATGAGTTGCTTAAGGTATTTATTTTTTCTTACTTTAGTTCTTTATCGTTGGGATGATGAAAAAGTGTTGTTTCATGTATCTACCCTGCAATTTATCCCTATCTCACTGCCTAGCGGCCATGTTATCAAAAGTCTGTATAAATGTATAAAGAAAGTTACACATTCTTGGCTGTTTCACTCTTTTTTTAGTAATAATGGACAGAAAAACAGTGAAAGATTTATTGCCTCGAAGCACATTGTGCTTAGAGAGAATTATCCTTATCAGATAAGAAAAAGGTTTCAAAGTTTCGACCAATTCTTTTGGAATTCTAAACAGGAAAAGCATTGCAGCGTGGGAAGGACAAAGTCCTTTCTGAGCACTAAGTGCTCCAACTATAGCAAAGATTGAACTTCCTGTTCTCGTTGAGTCCTTCAAAGACATGTTTTTTCTTTGTAAGTCCTTGTGGTCTCATTTCCAGAAACTTGCTCTAACTATACGTATATTGAAACAAAAGGCAGACTTAATGATGCTTCCTTGTGTTGGAAAGACTGAATAAGAGGAAGATGCACCTCCTGTTGGAGGACCTTTCACCCCGGATGGTTGTAGATGCATTAACAGTGTTCTGCAGAGTACTATGCATTGGGAAATTACCATCACTGACGCAAATATAACAGAGGTAATCTAAAGCGATATTGTTTATAACTGTAGTGTATTTTATGCAATCAGATAAACTTAACTGAGTGAAGTTGAATGAATCTTATCAGTGTACACAAAGGACTCATTCTGATGGCAGTAACAGAGTCTCTCTGCACACAACTCAGATTTTTGGGTAAAAGTTCTCAGCTTAGGAGGAATCTGTTTAGTATTACAATATTCGACAAGTAAAGTTAGGAGTGATGTGATAAGGGCTGAACCAATTAATCGGATTAATCTTGATTAATTGATTATTGAAATAATCAACTATTCTGGTAACTGATTAATTGTTAACTAGAGTATAGAGACTCTAAAATAAGCCTTTAGCTGACAGAGAAACCCACTTAGAGCAGTAATTATATAAAAAATGTAAATAAAATTCAAACATTTTGTATTTAAGATTGAAAGTAAAAGTTTTCGTCTGTCAATATGCTCTATCCAGAACTCCTCACGTGGAAACATTTTAGTTTCACCTGGTTTAATTTAGTTTTAAAAAAAACTTTGCTATCCAATTATTAATCAATTAATCAAACAAATAATCGATTTGCAAAAGAATTGTTAGTTGTAGCCCTAGATGTGATACAGTTTATTAACTAGCATGCGTAGGTAATCCCACCCCTTGAACATCTTTGCATTTGCTTATGTAACCACAGCATGTGTTGGATGAGGATTTAGGTGATAGGAGAACAATAAGCAGTTCATTTTTATTGTGTGGAAAAGAGTTGTTTTCAAACCTTTAATAAACATCTGAGAAGGTTTGGTGTGCATTTGTACTCAGCTCCTTTCAGTAAATCATGTTTACATTTTTTGCTAATCAGACATATGGGATATTTGAGCTTCTAGCTGTGGTTTATTTATTTATTTTTTATTATTTAGTATTTTAACCATTGTACTTTCCAAAATAGCTCAACTTTAGTCATACTGGATGCACATCATCCACATCAGTTTGTTCACAGATACTCAATTGCAATTAGGTCTGTACCTTGAATGCTTAATTTTAACAGATTAATACCCTGATTTAAACGATTCCATTATATGGCTTTATTTTATTCTAGATGTTGTCCAATCTCAACTATCTGCAGCATCTGACTTTTTCTTGGTATTGTATTGCATTTAGCTCCATCCATTTTACTATTAACCTTTACAGATTATCTGTTCCTGCAAAAGAAAAGCACTGCCATTGCATAATTCTGTTACCACTCCGTTTAACAATAGTGATAGTGGATTTAGGGTGATATGCAGCGTTGCTTTTAGACAACACACATAGATTTACTAAATACTTAAATAATAAATATTTGTGGACAGTTTTTCCCACCAGTTATGGACCTATGCAGCTCTTCCAGAGTTACCCAACCTGATGACTGCTCAGAGGTGTCAAGTAATTAAATCAAACTCCAATCTACAAGGAAGTATGAATGTAATATTTATCATAAAAAAGGCAACTTGGGATAGTATAAGGTCAGGAAAAAAAGCTGCAAAAACATTTAATTAAATTAATAATAATTGAACTTTATCAATCTCATATTGGAGAAATTCACCTCTGCATTTAACAAATTCCCTTGGGAATCGGCGGGCTGCCATTGTGGGGTGCTCGGGGAGCAGTGTGGGTGTTAAAGGGTCTTCCTCAGGGACCCAGAGCTACAGTCTGTGGGAGTGGGGCTCAAACTCACATCCTCAGGATTCATAGCTCTATGCCCTGGTTTATGGTTTAATTTTACTATATTTATTAAATCCAAGGCACCTGCCCATAAAGGTGTCCTGCTGTTAAAGATATTTATTGGAATTAAAATGTATCATAGAAATAGACTGGATAGATCTGCCTCTATAGAATTTTCTTAAATATTGGGACTAATACAGATAATAATATAGGATCTGTGGCGCTATTATATACATACTTAGTTGCTCTAGTGAAATCGCATTTTTCAGTATGTGTGCCAGAGAACTTTTTACTTTTAGTTGTTGTATTTGGACACAAATATCTGACTTTTTTTCTCACTACTTCCTCCTTGCTACTTCTATGCATAAAGAACACTGATAATGAGATTGATGTGGAAAGGCGGCTGGGAATTATTGCAGATGATGGATTGGATTCTAAGATACAAGACATTTCATTTTTATTAGTATCTCTGTAAACAATCCCAATAAAATACAGAATTTGTTGTTTGTAAGATAACAAATTACATTTAAAAGAAATCATGGGATGTTAACATTTTTGTGTACTGCAGTCAAGGTAAGATATTAAAACATCAGGACATAAAACTCTAGGCAATGTGTTGAAAACAGAAAATACACTACCAAAAAAAAACAACACATAAATGGGTAGAAACACATGTCAGCATTTGGGAAAAAACTGTAAGGAATTAATGCTACTAAAATTTATTAAAAGACAGAAAAATAATTATTCTAATACCTAAAAAATATTGAGTTTAAAGGGATTTGTAGTGAATCCTGTGTCCACACTGACTAAACTATGGATTATATCTTGGTTTGGTGGCACTTCAGAGATTCAAATGAAAATAACTAATGAAAATCTGCACATTTTAGACAATTATAAGAAAATGACAATAAATGGGCAGATGGTCGCCACAGTGATAGTTCCAACAGTTTAAAAACAGTTCAAAGATTTTTTTAAAAAGTTATTTAATGATCTGTGCTTTGAGCAAAAACCGTAAAAAGTCTTAAAATATCTAAGTAAGAGAAATACTAATAAAGAACAAAATGGTTCCTTGTAAAGATGTTGAAAAGGTGTAGTTTGGACTTAACTGATGAAGGACTTTTTTTAAATAGTGAGGTCCTTTATTGACTTTTTTTTATTATTATTTTTGAGTGCTTCTTGTACTTTATAATATTAAGATTTATATGATTGATAATAACAATTGCATAATTGTTTTTGGACCATGTTTTAGAAGTCCAGGATGCTAGGCTGCTTAATATAACAACTTTATGCCACATCTGTAATTTTGTCTTCTTACTGTAAAGTTACAGGTACAAACAAACTCCAGGGAAAATTATTTATTTTTTGCCTGAGGTTGTAGTTCCCTCTGGCTAGTAAGTCTGGCCTAGTCTCTGAGAAAAGAAGTAAAACAGTATTGACAGTGGGGAAATTCAAGCATAAGAAGAGCTCCAGAACAGAGGAAATTCTGACATCCCTGAAGCTGATTCAGATGGAGACTGCTGTGTTCAGGCTAGAGGCCTTGTTTCTTTTCCAAAAGGGGGAGATGGACCAGGTTTCCTGCAGCTACGCAAGAGCCAAATGCCAAGTAAAAGAGTTTAAGCTGGGACAGAAAATTTCCACTTTTTCTGAAAACCATACATTATGCAAGGTTTCTGTATGTGAATGTCAAATTAACTAAAAATATGATAAATTTTAAACATATTTACCTCCTTATTTACATGTATATGTGAAAAATCTGTCTGTCTGAGGATCTCACCATTATGAGATGATGGACCACCACCTGCACAGTGCGCTTCATACTCTCTTAGTACATGCAGGTAAACACAAGCAGGGCTCCAGCCAGGAGACGGACAACTACCTTTATAGGCAGAGATGGCGTGTCTGTGGCAGGGTTCGAGAGGATTCCAAAACAGCTGCCCTGTAAAATCGACTTGGATAATTATCAGTGTTCTTTTTTCTACCCCATAATATGCAATATCATTGCTGCGCCGGTGTGAAGCCGGCTGTGGATTAGTTGTGTAGCAGCCTTTTTTCTCCTCCTCCCTAATAAAAACATCCTCAGTGTCCAACCCTATTTCCTCTACTGTATTGGTGTCAGTTTAACTTCTTCCTTGTCAGTCTGTCTTGTCTCTGTGTTCTCAGATGGAAGATGCTGAGCGTGAGTCTGGGTTTGAGTCATGCATATCATACATGGTTCTGTTATAGCTTAAATAAGGTGATTTAGAACTTCACAGTACTCTTTACGCGTCTGGGACCTGTTATCAAACGATGCTTCCTTCCATGGAGGCTGGCATGTTTCAGCCAAAGTGTCTTCTGCAGAAAACTTCGTGGCACGTAGACTAACTCATGTATCCAAACCTTTCATTCGAGGCACCCATGAAACTTTATCCTTTTTGCCGTGTGAGTAGTACCCAGCTGTAAGTTTCAGAACTTTTGCTCCTCAATCAGCTGTATTAACACAGTGTTTGACTTCAATTATTCTTACAACTAATAAGCAAGCGTTCTTCCTTATCATTGCATTCAAACCAAACTCACTATAACTAAGAAGAGTGCCCCTCAGTGGCAACTGCCATACAACATATTACTTCACTACAGGGCAGATATATAGTTGCCTACCAGTATGGAGAAAAGAATAAAAGATAAATATAAATAATAAGATATATAAAAATAATAGTTATTTGTTACTCGAGGCCCTAAAGGATAAAAATACATAGAAGCACCACAGATTAGATTATTGACTCTAGTTGTGCCATGGGCCAGCAGGTGGTTTCATGTGCATGAAGCTACAGGATAGAAATCCCTTGAATTCCTTTTTTGAAGCCAAATGAAAAGCCACAAAGAAATATGCAAAACAGATGCAGTTAGAGTTTAGGTAGATAATGGTGAGTCACACAATACAATTTCTATAAACTGAAACATGAAATATATATTTTTGTCCCCAGTTTTTTGCTTGCTCCCAATTAAAGAGAACATTTTGGGCCGCCCCTGTCAACCAACATTTTATCATTTATTGAAGGCAACCATTAGGTGTTCAGGTGAGCATCTTCTCTTGTTAATATCTCAGTTAGTCTTACATGATAACACAATGCAAATGCATTCAAAAGAACCGTGTGCTTTGATCTGATATCCAAGTTTAAATGTTATCCTGTCACTGCTCATTTTATTACACCTGAGCGTTTCACTCACGGCAGAGTAACTCTGAGCCAAGACTGTGAGCTGTTGTCGCACTTAGAAAAGGGAACATTTTTCAGTTATTTCAGTATAAGACACCATTGTTTCACAATGTGTTCTTGCTGCTCATTCAAATGTTGTTTCATTTTCTTCAACACTATCTTCTTGGTGAGTACTGCCAACAGTTTCATTTTTTTAACGATCATGTTAAAAAAGTTTACCAAGTTTACCAAGTTTACCAATATAGCCCAAAGATACAACACAATGTAGATGTATTTGAGTTAGTAGGGAAAAAATAACGATGTTTGATATACCCAAAATCTGATATACATCTATTTATATCAGATTTTACACATAAATGTATATCAGATTTTACAGGGGAACAATGTACTATATGTCTAATAAGTGCAATATAAGTGCAGAAAATACAGGGATTCAGTTTAAAAGAGTACACTTTCTTTAGTTTATCTTCATCAAATTATAGATCAAAAAAGAATCTATTGCCCTATGGTTTTCTATTAATTACCAAAGCAAAAAGAACATTTCAGAGATAACAAGCAGACAGGATTACCTTTTTTGCATGATTAAGTCCCTTCAGAACACCTTGAACACAAGCTTTTGATACTTTTTTTGTTAAAAATTTTGTTTTAGGCACTAACAGCCTTTATATATATATATATATATATTTTTTTTAACTGGCAGACACAAAAGGAAACTTGGTGGCAGAGGAAAGATGCATGCATAACATTAAAGCAATGACATAATTTGATAATATGAACCACAGTGTAGAAAGGCCTGTATCGTTGGCCCTACACTTTCACCTGCCAGATTCTATTTTCTTCAGGTGCCTTTAAAATCTCCATTTGGAACATTGGCTCTTGTCAAAATGGCTCTTAATTCATTAAAAGAAGGACTTCTGAACTCTGTTAAGAATTATGTTAAGACCTTATCAGATGCTATGTTCAAAATATTTTGTCTGAATTCCTTTAGATACATTTTAGGGTCCTTCTTATATTACTGATTTTTAATTTTATTTCTTCAACAAAGTGAAAAAGTGCTGGTGCCTTCTGTTATTCTTCATTACTTGACTATAATTATAAACTGTTGGAGAAGATGACATGTTTTAAACATAAAAAAGTCAGAGTACTATTTGGCTACAGTTGTAGATTATTTACATCTTTAAACCTGAAGAGCACTTTTATTCCTAAAAATATTTTGTTTTTTTGTGCTAAAATCAGTTTTTCTGTTGTTGGGCTAACATGACATACCGGTAGTTTGTTTTACCCCAAGTCTGCTTCTCACTGGCTGATAAGTCCAACGTGGCATCGCTTTACATAGGAGACCAGGCTCTGGAGCTTCTGAGTTTAAAACCAGAAACAATTTTAGAATTTATCAAGATTTTACTCAACTAGTTTAGAGAACACTTATCAGTCCTTTTTTTTGACTAAGCAAGTGTGAAACAGACTTTACAGCATGTCTGTTAATATGGACATAAGTACTTACAATAGAGGGAAAATTGCAATAAAAAGCATTATGTCTACATGCTAATCAGAGATGTAATCAAATTGAATTTAATCGGAATGAAGCAGTATTCTAAATGTTTGATGTTGGTTGTTATTGCTTAAAATTGCTACAGCAACATTGTGAGTTGTTTCTGTCCCTCAGGCATCTGGGATTGCCCTTATCACAATTGGAGCCCTGCAATACTCCACTTACAGTCAGATCGGGACCTTTGCAGGGAGTGGGTTGTCCAAAATCGCAATCGTCCTCATTGCTGTGGGAGTCATCATCACTCTTGTGTCCTTTTTGGGACATTTTGGGGCATTTCAGGATAACTCCTCCATGCTTTCTTGTGTATGAACCAAATGTTTGCAGATAGGTTTGAGACGGTCTTCTTTAAATGTGATTTAAGTTTATTCAAGGCTAACTCATTTATCTCCCTTTCTTGGTGGATTAGTTCATCTGCATCCTGATAATCATCATCTTATTGGAGATATGTGCTGGAGCTGCCTTTTATATATTTCGCAGCAGGGTAAGGCATTTTTATCATTCCTGTTTGGAATAAATAACAAAAGAAATAAAAACCTAAGGGGGCATATAAAGGTATTAAAGTCAGTGGCTGAGGGATGCAAACGCCATATAGATTCTTTTTTTTTTTTTAAACAAATTGAAATGGCCCTGCAACTCAAAAAAAGGACTGGCAAAATCAAACTGAGTCTATGAAACACGAGATTAATACTAAAGGCCCATTTACCCTACCCTTTTGAAACCGTGCTGAGATCGGTTCGAGCATGGTAACCAAGATAACTGTTGAGTGTAAATGGCAGGCACAACTGAACCGGACCGCGCCAGACACAACCAAACCATACTAACATGAGGCCAGTTCTGGTTCTCAGATAAGAAAGAGTGCAGGAGCAAACCGCATGATCTCCTTACAGTCAGCCTCCATAATCATGAAATTACAGACATTCATAAAAATACTAGCTTCCCTACCGTGCCACACGATTTCCAGTGATGACTCTGCAGTGTGATGAACCTCTAAGCCCTGATTAGACTATCGTTTGTCGTATCCACTTCCCAAAAGTCGACTCTGTCAAGTAAATTTACCAAAGGCTGCATTCTTTGCCTGACTCTCCGGAAACAGCCCAAGTGTTATGGGTGGCACCATGTTTGTTTGCTTGTTTAGCATTTACAAACCACACTAGCACAGTTCCTCTCTAGAGGTAATCTAGATCAGGCATCCCCAACCTCGGTCCTCGAGGCCCACTGTACTGCAGGTTTTGGAGGTTTCCCTGCTTTAGCACAGCTGAGTATAATGATTGCAGTAGACCAAAAGCCTGTTAATCAGCTTTCAATTCAAATCAGCTGTGCTGGAGCAAGGAAACCTCTAAAACCTGCAGGACAGCGGGCCTCATGGACCAAGGTTGGGGATGCCTGATCTAGATAATCTAATCAGGGCTTACAGACGCAAAAAGCGACGACAGGAGTTGAGGTTCATTACACTGCTAAGCAGAATAATCACAACAAATCGTGTGGAACAGTAGGGAAGCCTGTATTTTTATGGTTTCCTGGGCCTCCTCCCAATGGGACATGCCTGCAGCACCTCTTTGGAGAAAAATGCTCAGCCAACCTGCAGAGAAAGCTAATTTTGGTGGCTTGATGTTGTTCTTTCAGTCTATACTCCTACCTTCATTTCATGACAATAGATGAAGGTAGGAGGAGTATAGACCATTAAATTAAGAGCTTCGCCTTCACCTCATGACAACAAACCAGTGCAGCATCCTCATTATGGCCGTCTATCAATTTCCGGCTCAATTCTGCCATCACTAATTAACCAGATGCCAAGATACTTGAGCTGCTGTACTCTCCTTTAACCTGGAGAGGGCAAGCCACCTTTCTCCGGTTAAGAACCATGGCCTTGGAAAATCCTGTCTATAGAAAATTACATAAATTATGAACAAGGCCGGTAACAGAGCGCCGACAACTTTGAGTCCAAAATATCCTGTCCAACATAATACCAGTAATGCAGCCCAGACTCTGTAGGCTCATCAGATTCAGCTCAGATTCAGGATTTCCTATCCTAACTGGGAAAGGAATTTCAGAGTGGGGGAGTCACATAATATTGAACAAGAGCTTGAAGCTACAATTTAGCCGCTATGTTAATGATTTATAACTTCCAATTGTTTTTGCTACTTGAAGCATTTTTTTCTTTGCATGTGCTTTGTTTTGTATTTATTTTATTACAATAGTGTTTGCCATTGAAATTAAAACACAGTGCTTATGTCACCACAGATTTGTTTTTTATCTTTTTTTGCAGACTGTCCTCCTGCAGGTGAATAGCGGCATCAACATCCAAGCTAAGGCAGCGGTACATGTTTATAACCCCAGTACCCGACATGCCATAGACAGAATTCAGGAAAAGGTGAATTTGAAGAAATATGGAAAGATTTCAGAGATCCATTCAAGAAAAGAGGATTTAAAAAAAACAGTTGTAGAAGATGTAGTAAACCATTATTGCCTAATGGTGATAGATTTTTTTTAATTACCAGGAGCCAGAACAAGTACAGTGATAAATGTCAATGCCCTGACAATGTGTATGTAGATACTGCAATTTTTTGTGATTTATTCAAACTGTTCTTTTTGTAGTATTGACTGATTAGAGAAAATAACACATTTATTGCTCCTCGAATTTACATATGATAAAAATCATATTTACAGGTGTTTTACCAAGGTAATTATACCCATTAGAACATATATCCCCTTTATTGAGAAGGCATATTTAGCAGGAATATTAAATCTATACTAACTTGTGATTTCAGTGTGATGAAGATGCAGCAAATCTGCCGAATTTACATTTGGCGGAACATGTTTCCTCCACCACCAGGCCGCTGTAACACGTGCTGCCGAATTCCAGCTAGCCTGCAACTGATGGAGGCTCGCTATATAAGGGCTGAATGTTCCACTGGCCATACCCAATAGGTGGTTGAGATGGCCCTTAATGTGGCGGACCCGCCGCATGAGTAGTGCTCCGGGTTAGCGTTCAGGGGCCGGTTTGGGATTGGGCCACAGACTATCAGGCTTACCCTACCAGACAAACAGCTTGTGCAGTTTTTATATTATGTGCATTTAGTGTTTTAAGATTTCTCTCCAAATGTTAAAATGAAATTTGCAGATAAACGTCTCTCAGGCCCTGATCCCCCAGACACAGGACAAGGGCCGAAACCCAAGCCCCACAAGAGCGCCACCAAACTGCCCCAGCAGAGCCCTCACCCCCCAAGTATCTGAGAGAGCCAGGCACCCTGGACAGCCTCATGCACCACTGACCAGCTCAGTGCCCCGGGAGCCATGGCATGTCACAAGTTGGCGCAGCAGATGGGGGAAGCTGGGGCGGCGAATCAGAACTAGACCCAATCATAGCCCCAATCCCTCTAATCAGACACACACATAAAATATAACAAAACAAAGAAAGAAAAGGGACAGAAAAAAAAAAAAAAACTTTGTGACCAAAAAGCTAAATCTCCTTTTCTCATTTGTCCATGTTAGCACTGGCAAAACATTTATCTTATTTTGTAGGTTTTGGTTCTGCAACATGACCTATCAGCCGTTACATAATGCTGACTTCTTAGTGGATCTAAACACTGGTGTTCTAGTAGTCTACTGGTGAAAACAAGCTATCACTTGGTGGGTTTTAGGTTAGTTTCTTCACCAAACCACTGATTTCCATCTATCTGAGTCTGACAGATCAGATCAGAAGTTTGAAATATTGATATATTTTCATGTTCCAGCGGGACAATTACACCACAAGCACATCAGCTGCAGTAAACACTGAGCTTCTCCAAAGGCCTCTGAAAAGCTCTGAGCTGGGAACATGTGTCGACTAGCATTAATTGCTGTATCCTGCTGGGATGCCAAGCATTTTCAATAAGCTCTTCTATTTCTCAAGAAAAGAGTTGTCAAATATTCCATGAGGTTTGCTCTAAGAGCTCATTGATAGCTTATAAAACTTATGACCAAATATAATCTGCTAAGGGACATTAAAAACATTATCAGTGTTCTGGGTTCTGTAAATATAACTTTCTTCTTATGATGATTAGAGAGCTGCTCAGGGCTGCTCAGTGAAACAGTGGGTAGCACTGCTACCATGCAGCAAGAAGGTTCTGGGTTCAATTCCTGGCCTGGGTTTCCTTTTGCATTGAGTTTGCATTTTCTCCCTGAGCATGTGTGGGTTCTCTCTGGGTACTCCGGTGTCCTCCCACAGTCCAAAGAACTGACTGTTAAATTTAATAGGCTTCTCTAAATTCTCCTTAGTTGTGAGTGTGTGCAGGAATGGTTGTTTGTCCTGTTGGTCTTTGTGTTGCCCTGCGATGGACTGGCGACCTCACAAAGGTGTACCCCGCCTCTGGCCCGTAGACAGCTGCACCAGCACCCCTCATGACCCAGCTTGGGATAAGTGTGATAGAAAATGGATGGATGATTAGAGAGAATATTTATTTATTTTTTTAAGTAAGCCCATTTCTGTTTTTATAAGGGCATTGAATATATGTATTGAATCACTAGTCAACTATTTAAAAGGAGTGGTTGAAATATGTATATGAAGTCTTCTACTGCTTGCCATCCAGGATAACTGCTGCTACCCATCTCTAGCAGTCTATAGGTGAAAGGCAGGCTGCACCCTGAACAAGTCGCCAGTCTTTGCAGGGCTATAAAGCAAAAGTAGCAAGCACACCAAAAGGGAACTGTAGGGACCAATTCACGACATAGTAATGATTCTGGACTGTGGGAGGAAGCTGTAGTACACAGAGAGAACATGCAAATACCCCAAGGTCAGTAATTGAACCAAGGACCTTCTTGCTATAACAGTGTTAAAAATAATACCACCATTCAGTCCCTCTTAAATTAGAATAATTTATTAAAATCAATTATGAATGTATGCTAACGTTTTACCCAAACAGTATTTCAGAATGTGTACCTTTGTTTTTAAAACTGATTAAACGTATTCAAGGTATCCGGAACATTCACTTTTAGGAAACTCCAACTTCTAACTTTCATTGTTAACTTCTTTAACTTTTTTTAACTGCTGCAGTTCAGCTGCTGTGGCGCTGAATCTTACACTGACTGGTTCAGCAGTGAGGGCTGGAAAAACCATGATGCAGTGCCAGATTCCTGCTGCCCGGAGAAGACAGAAGGCTGTGGACAAGACAAGGAAAAAGTGTTCAAAAAGGTCTGCTCTGCTGAGATATTTCAGCTTAGGAGCCTAACCCCATGTCTTAGGACAAAAATTCAGCTTTTTGTCTTTTTCTTCAGGGATGCATCTCAGCTATAAAGTTTTTTCTGTTAAAGAATCTGGTATGGGTTGGCGGTGTCTGCATCGCTCTTGGAATCACTGAGGTGAACTACTTAAGAAACCAACCTTAGATTATGTTTGAACATATTCATCATAAACTAAAATATCAATCTAATTATTATTATTATGAGTAACCTTTTTATTGACTGCATCTAACGCTTAACTGCTTTAATCGTTGCAGGTGTTTGGAGTGTTAGTTGGCATGTGCCTGTGTCTCAAGATTAAAAGCAAGAATTATCAAAACATCGACTGATTCATCACAGCAGCCATCTTAAGACAGCTACTAAGACACTAATAAAATGTTTGAACATCATTTTGCCTTTCTTTCAAAATCCATGACTAATTATATTCCTAAAAATTATTTTGTACAATATGTGACAAACCTGCTGTATTTGAATGATCATGGTATCTGTGTGCACATTGCTCTTATAACAAAGGACAGTTTGGACTGCAATTATTGCTACATTAATCTTATATTATTTAAATCCTTTTATAATTTGTATATTATTAGTGTTGTCAACTTGCATTTTACATGCAAATTATTCTATTTAACCGGTTTGACTGAGTCTAATGGCAACAGATGCTCACATCAGACAAAACGATGGTGTTTCAAAGATCTCAAAAGAAGAATAGGGGTGTATTACAACTGACACCATCATCATCATCATAATAATTGGTCATATTGCCCTTTGGAGATTTTCTAAAAGCTGGCAGACTTATTTAAACCTCCCATACCTCTAACCCTTTAAGATAAGTCCACAAAAACTCCAAAAAGACAACATTTGGATCATATTTAAATATTAATCACAAAATTCCCAGTGGTCAAATATGGTGGTGGCACCATCATCATCAACTGGGAAGCTGGATATCTATCTGAGTGGGGCACAGATAAAAATATCAAGGTACATATTTGCAATCTTGGAGTTGTGATTAAAAGTCAACCCCAAACTGCATTGCTAATGCCTAATGAGCAAGTTTGGAGCTCTTATATTACTTAGATATAAGTTGCTTTTAAAAACAGAGCTAAAATCATTTTATACAGGTCAAAGGTCGACTCACTCCGAATCAACCCATTAATACTATAAATTAGGATACCTAATTAGCAAAGTTGTAATAAATTTTGGAAGTATAGAAGATGGTTAAACATAAGATAATATTGGAAGAAAAACTGCTTGTCTTTGAAAAACCTGAAAGTGGGCCAAATATTCTCTTTCAGTAAGAAAATTACCCCAAAAAAAAGTGGCAATGGAAAGTCTTGGATCAAAAATGTATGCTCCAAACAGTGAGGAGCAGGCTATAGAAGAGGATTAGAGCCGCTGAAAAAAAAAAAAAAAAAGTTAACCGATTTTTTAATTTTATTTCAGTTTAATATGGGGAAAAAAGTCAGAATCCTGAGGTTAAAGTCAGATATTCTAAGAAAAAAGTCAGCATTCTGAGAAAAAGTCAGAAATCTGTTAAATAAAAATAGTCAGCATTCTGAAATAAAATGTGCAGCTATAACTATGGTAAAAAGTGTCTAAATGTAAGGCATTATGGCACACATTCAAAATGTGAAGCTAACAAAGTACTCAACAATTGATTGGAAAAAGGGAACTATTTGTGTCTTAATTCTTAGAACGACTTCTTAATTTTGAAGTAAATAAACACACTGCTAGCAGTCTGGTCTGGTGAAATCAAGGAAAAATGCCCTGTTCCTTTTTTAAGGAGCGTTTCCGTCGTGAACTACACTTCCCAGAATCCTCTGCGAACGTTCTCCTGCTAAAAGTCTCCGCCTAAACGTTAACAGGAACACGGAGAGCAGCGTGGTTGTTACAGAAAGTCGGAGATTTGTTCGAAAATTGAACTTTAATTGGAGCATAAAGATATAAGGTTAGGTAAACGCACATTTACAGAAGTTGAAGTTACAACCGTTGCTATGGGACTTAAATACATCTTATTCATTCTTTATTTTAAGCTAGCTGGACGCTTTAGCGGTTCTGGAAAAGGAATGCATTGATATATTAGAGTTTTTCTGGTTAAGCTTGCTTTTTTAAAGAAAATAGCATGAATTTTTTGTTGGATATATTATCTTTATTTTAAATCGATGAATACAGTGGATAATATGTGTACTGTTTGTTTTTAAGATACATTGTGATTGTACTCAAATGCGTGTCAGGTGTTTTATTGTATGTTTTTTTTTTTTTTTTTATCTTCAGTCAGCAGGAGCATGTCAGATGCTTTAATCGAGAAGATTAAGGAGCTAGAAGATGAGCTTGAGAAGCTCAGGTCCCAGCTGGGGCAAACCACCAGAGCTGGAGAGGATTTGGGAATGATGTCCTGTTCACCTCTCAGTGAAAGCCCAGACTGCACCATGTCTGACAGGAGCAGCAGGAAGAGGTCAGGAAAGCAGCGCCCCTTTGACTTCAGCTCCCATCCCCGGCGCCATGTGGCCCTGAAGCTGGCTTACCTGGGCTGGTCCTACCAGGGCTTTGCTGTTCAGGAGAACACAGACAACACAGTGGAAGCCAGGCTGTTTGAAGCGCTGCTGAAGACACGGCTGATCCAGGACAGACAGAGCTCCAACTATCATCGCTGTGGACGAACTGATAAAGGAGTCAGTGCTTTTTCTCAGGTGAATTTAATAAAATCAGTCCTTCAATGCCTTCCTAAATAACTGTAATACAAAATCCATTCTGACCCGCTTTCTGGTTCTTCGCAGAAGTAAGGTATTCCCACAGCATCATGCCACCATCACCGTGCTTCAAGGATGGCAGGCTGTGCTAAGCACTTTTTTATTTTCTACCACACAAAATAGTTTTTTTTTTACAAAGGCTTTGCAGTAATGTTTTGGTCTCATCTGACCGTAGCACCTTTGAAAGATACCTTTGCAGTCATCTATGTGGCTTCTTTCACATAGATGACAGCAAACTTCTGGTGTTTTTCTATAGAAGTTAGATTATTATATTGGAAAGTTAAAGTCAGCTGTTATTTCTTAGGTTTTTGTTGTTTTGCTCTATGCTTCTGCCGTTTTCTAATTTTATTTTGGAGTGTCAGAGTAAATAATTAAAAAAAATAAATGTCCAACCTGTTTTAGAAATCCAAAAAAAAAAGTTCCTTAATCCCTATTATGCGTTCTGTCTGTCTCAGATTAAGACTGAAGTAATAAACTGAACAAATTCACCTATATGATCATATTCATTTTTTCCCAGGTTATAACCATTGACCTGCGATCCACCCAGTTTTGCGGAGGACTCGGTGTCAGTCTCCCTGAGAGTCTCGATCTCACTGCCAAATCCAAGGAATCGACCTCTGAGCTTCCATATGTGAAAATGTTGAACAGAGTTCTGCCACAGGACATACAGATCTTTGACTGGGCCCCCACAGAGCAAGGTTTCAGTGCGCGCTTCGACTGCCAGTCCCGCACGTACCGGTACTACTTTCCCCGAGGGTTCTTAGATGTAGAGCTGATGGCAAACGCTGCAAAAAAGTGAGTGTGAAATTAAACTGAGATAAATATTTGTGATTTTTGTTGGATAAATATTTAATGGTGCACATCAGATATGAGGGGACTCATGACTTTCGCAACCTGTGCAAGATGGATGTGGGAAACGGTGTCCTGCAGTTTGAGAGGACCATCCTGTCAGCATCAGTCAGGCCTGCACACCCCCGGGTGGTTTCCAGTACAGATCAGCATGAGGTGTTTGTGTTTGAGGTCAAAGGTTTAGCCTTCCTCTACCATCAGGTAATAACAGCTTAACACACTCATTGCTGTCATTAAACACCTGTGTAACCTATCCTAATCTGCTGTTAACTACATATGTCTTGCTGCAGGTACGTTGTATGATGGCAGTGCTGCTTTTGATTGGACAGAAGCTGGAGGCTCCAGAGATCATTGATGAACTCCTGGATGTTAAGAATAACCCCAGAAAGCCTCAGTACAGGTGATGAAACAGCAGCCTGTTGGTGCTAAGGCTGCTTTTAATGGACAACAGAAGAATTTTGCTTTCAGGTCTTTGCATTGATCTTTGTATCTTAAAAAAAAAGGTTCTGTGGCTCTTAGTTTTGGACCTGGAAAGGATATCAGTCAGCTGACATATTTGGCACTTATTGTTGTTGTTTTTTTTTTTCTTCTGACATCTGCGGATCCATGCATATGTTTGCAGATACATTAGTGTATCTCATGCATTGTCTGAGATACATTGCATTGGTACAGATACATTTTATTTTATGTTTCTTGTTTAAATTGAGACTGGTATAACATTTTTATCATGGTAATGGAGGAGGAGAAAGCAATATCAGGTGAATAATTCAGCCCAAAGAAACTGGCAGCTCATATGGAGGATCGTTTGTCCTGATATACGAAACAGTATCTTCTAAAAAAAACCTTATCGGTCGATCTCTATGTCAAAGCCAACCTAATGCTGTTTTTGGTACAGGTTAAAGCACTGGTTGGATTCGTTATTGAATAGGAGCTGCAAGGGTAAACCACGGTTGGACTTGTTAGCAATACAAGCTCATAATGTTTTGGTTGTCGTTCTTTTTCGCATTTTCTACTTTGAAAAACTAAAGCAACAAGTTCAGTAAAGGAAGATGTGTATTTTGTGTGTGAAACAAGTATGTCAGTCATTTAAATAGATATTTTAGTTGAGGTCTGCTAAGTCCACTGATCTGTATTTATTCACTGGATAGCTGATTGGCCGTTGGTAGTACATGGTGCTGTGATGTCACCAGCCGCGATATTGGTACTTCGTAGTTAGACCAGTTGGAATGTAAACAATATATGCGCTGAAGCATTGAACAAAGAGGATTTTCTCATTTTCAGGGGGGCTTCAGTCTTTTACAACAAAGATAAGCTCATCACTTTGAAACACACTTACTGTTTCATAGCATAAATAGATTACTGTCATTTAAGGTAAAAAAAAATAGGGACATCACATTGCATATTCAGTATAAAGTCCATGAAGTCTATAAATGATGTAGTATAACATGTACAAATCCATCTGGACAAAATGAACGTGTCAATGGAGCATAATAATACTAATATAGATATTAAGATATAGATATTAGGAATATTACACACACACTATCTGATGATGTGCCAGAAGTGCTAAATTGACAATGTACTTCTCATATAAATGTATTGATTACATTACAGGCATTTTTATGGCACAACTCTTTGAAAGTGGGGAGTACCAAGATGGTGGCAGGTGACATCAGTTTTTCCAGCCTATCAGCAATCCAGCGAATAAATAGAGCTCAGTGGCTAAGTCTTACAAGCATGGCTGCCATATTTTGGGGTCAAAGTTGGTGGGAAACTTCCTCTTCTGAGGAACTTTCCAGATTTCAAGCTTTTGCATGCGTATTGTAACTATGTGGATTACAATATGCATGGCATTTGCTTTCACATGCATTATGCACTATGGAGACTATAACAAAGGGATGTAGATTGTTTTATAAATGGTTGAACATCAAGTGAAATGTTTTTTTTTTGTTTTTTTTAATGGCTACTTAAAAGGGAACACCGTTTTTTGTTTTTGTTTTACATTGGGCCCTTTATTTTACGATATTACATCATGTTCTACTCACCCATATGTTCCGAGGATATTCAGTTTTGTTATATCAAAGTAACGTCTTCCCATGACCAACGAGTTGAAGGCATTAACTAAACCGTTCATAATTTATCATTTATGGTGCGCCAGCATTCATAACATGTAGGCGAATCACTGTCCCCCAGACATCCGCGGTTATATTTTTTATATTTATATATTTTTTAAACAAAGCGGAGTGGGTATGATGTCATCTATGCTTGCTAACATAACTAACAAATGGTATAAAATGTATTGTATTAACATTAAATATTACATTAAATATGTATTATTCGTGAATAAACCAGGTAATTTCTAAGTCAAAGGCCAAAAGGCAGTAGATTCTTTTAAATCAAACTTGTATGGGTAAAATATTAAATGATAAAACCCCTCTAGGGTAAATTTATATTTTTTCTTCTGCTAAAAAAATATAGAATTGATTGAAAGATTAAGAGAAATTCTGTAGCTTCCTATTGATTACTTTTTAGATTGAGCCCCTAAAGCAGAGCCTCAAAATCCAGCCCATTAAAAAAAGTTTGCTGAGCTGGTTGAGGGCAATAGCAGGTAAGTTGTTAAAGTTTGCTTTCTCTGGTTTGCAGCATGGCAGTGGACTATCCTCTGGTGCTGTACGACTGCCACTTTGAAGGTTTAAGCTGGCAGCAGGAGACTGAGGAGGTTAATCACGTTCTGTCGTCACTGCAGCGACACTGGACGCAGAGTGCAGTCAAAGCCCACCTTCTGCTCGGGATGATCCAGGGTTTGGAGGAGAGAGGTGAGAATTTGTAGCTTTCAAAATGGCCAAATATGAAAAAAAAAATGTTTAGACTGATGGGGCTTGATGTACCAAAATGCAGCGTAAAGAGGAAAAAAAAACTTTTAATAGACTAGCTTCCAGCATAAGAACATGCAGCTAACACATAATGAGATGGTTTAGATTAAAATATATGGGAAAGACCCAGTCAAACTAAATCTTATTAAGACTGAGGGCTTTTTTTTCTTTTTGTAAAGGGGAAGAATTGAAATATTGGCAGAGACATGTAGCAAATTTGGTGCTATAAAGCATTTTGTTTTGTTGTGAAATGAGAATATAATGTTTCAAGAAGCCTGAATACTCATGCAAGCCCCTTTTAACACAACCAGCTTTAACAATTTAAGAGAAAAAAAACACTGGAAAAAAATGAAATGGTTTTTGAGTCATGCAAATTAGGTTGTTGCTCTCAAATCCACAGGTGGTGTTTCTTCCGACCATTGCTGGCTGCTGGAAGGCAGCAGGCAGAAAAATTACCGGCCGTTGATGCAGCGTCCATGCTGCGAGAGCCTGGAGTCCAGGATAAACCACTTTGTTAAAAGAGGAAGGCTGGAGCGAGAGGAGGGGGAGAACGGAGATGAAACGATTTACAGAGGGAAGAAATCCAAAAATTCCTACGATGCGCGCCCTCCATCTGTTTCCTCTGAGATCCCAAAACAAAGCTTCGATCAGAAAGAGGAGGATTAATTTCTGTTTTGGACCATAACTGACTTGGAGGATTTTGATTTTGTTGCTTTTAAGAAGACAAAAAAAGTAAAAGGATTTAATTTAAGGAAAAATATTTATTTTTTTCATTTATTTTAATACTTTTGTTTGTGAACTTTTTTTTTCTAATTAAGCATACTGTTTAGATAAATATTCTCAGTTTTCTCCAGATTTACGAGTAGCAGTATGCAACTCAGTGTTTCTTTTTATTTTATTCTAACAAATGAAATCAGCATTTGAAAGCTTTTTTGTCATTGTGTGTTTTTTATATATGAGATTATCTTTATCTCATAGAAAACTATATTTGATATTCCGGAAATCACTACAGATACACGATCTTTTTATAGCAGCCTACATCCTTATTTCATGCCAAGGGTATTTTTCAGGTGTTCAGCAGTTGAAAGGAACAGATCCTAAGCAAATTAGAAATAGTCGAAAGAGGATTAATCTGCGTAGTAATTGAAGTGTTATTCTAATTATGTAAAATTAATAAAAAAAAAATCAAATGGTAAGAAATGTAATGTTTTGGTTTTTTTTTATTGGATTATTTTACAATAGTCAGTATTCATCTTAATTTTTGTATTTCTATTTTAATCTGCAAGCCCTTCAAATTAAAATACAGAGAAGGTGTTTGACCAGCAGTCAGTTTTCTTTGCAGGATAACCAAACATACTGCTTATCTGCAGTGGCAGTTAAACAGTATTCAACATATAAAATACTGGAAAACAAAGATTTGTTTTAACACAATGAATTTAAGTTTTAACGAGAAACTGGTGTGCATTTAGAGAAACCCTTAAAAAATGAAGATTTAGATTACATTTCAATTTTAATTATAATATGGTGTGAGTCGGGTGCCTGTTTTGACATATTTGAAAGGGAAGGAATCTATAGGTCTATATGGGGCGGAACAAATGTTCATAGAAGAAGTTAGACCGGTGTCATGTAGAGGTTGGACCTGGACTAGCTAGGAGGCTAGTTTATTTTTAAATAGGGTGTTCATGGGAGTATAAAATCTGCGGTGTTCTGTCATAGAGCTATATCCAAACACCTTGCTTGTATTCAGCTCTGACTTTTATTTCTAAGATGACGGCGTCGTTTGGTCGAAAGTTTGTGGTCGTTTTGACCTGATGAAACACTTTTGCTAACGTTAGCCTGTTAGCATCCTGGCTGTTTTGAATGCTGTAGCACTGTGACCCCTCATCGGATTTCTACTTTACCTCAGCCGATTTAACGATTCTCTGACTAAAAGAAGGTAAACATAAATACATTTTGAAAAACTGTCTTTACGAAATTAGCTGTCGTTAAAGTTGCAGTCATTTTACTATAGTTTTAAGGTAGTAATTGAAGGAGTGGATGTTCTTAAATTTAGCTTCAAAAGAACGTTAAGATATAATCAAGCATTTAGACGAAATAAACTTTGTTTAAAAAATTTAGACCAGTGAAACCAGTTTGGTAACCAGTTTTGTAGACATGACATTAATTGTACTTAACATGTTGCTCTTTTCATCCCCAGCAGGGGGCGTATGAATAGAGACAAGAACACAGACACATGTAGGAATTGTTAAAAAAAATTTTATATATATTTTCCTTTATGATATAATTCTATTTTATTTTTTTTATTTACTCATGAAATTTCATCTTTATTTTAAGTTCCTAAGTTATTACGAGAATTCTTATTTTAAAAAGTTATAAATTTGGGAAATTGACAGGTTTATTGCTTTATTTTACAATTTTCATCATGTGTTATTATAAATCCTGTTAACCCGGATTTTTTTATACCTAATACTAATTATTTAGAATGATTCATAGATTTATCCAGGAATCACTGCTACTGTGCTTAATTAATATTCTGATTTACATTCCTGAAAGGCATTAAAATAACTTAAGTAAAACTGCTTTTTCTGCAAAAAGCTGCAAGACATGAAATAATATTCCAAAAGAAATTTGTCTGTGAAGTATTAGCGTTTACTTTTTCATACTTAGTTATGTTGAAATGTGTGTTGTTTGCTTCTTTTACTTCTTTACTACATAACATAAGCTTCTTTCACTTAGATTTGTTTGTCTTGAAAATATGTGTTTTTACATTAGATGTATAAACAACATGGCACAATTGAGTCAATTCAGTCATTGAATAGTCATTGAAAACTGCCTCTTGACTTGATAATTTTTCCTTGCCCTACTTTAGAAGACTTTAAGACATCTCTCCACAGCCCTTGGTAGATTAATATGTCTGATTACCATATAACATTTTTGAGGAAACTACCTAGGCAAACTCTGTCCTTGGGATTATTATTATTTTTTTTAATTGGTTGGATGTGTGATGGTTAGAAATTTGAAATCCTTCTTCGTCGTCTTCAGCTTTCTGTCAGATATTTACAAGACAATGCAATACAAGTATTCATAACTTTATCCACAATTTTAAAAAACTTCACTTGACACATGATTCAGCCACCATCATGTATCGCTGTGGTTTTGGTGTGATTTTCCTGTAACACAGTGTTGTTTTTCAGTTTCATCAGATCCTTGTACTTTCTCCTGCTTTAGGAAACTTTGTCAGAGCCTTTCTTTATTTGTACATAAATGTTCCAGTCTTCAAACCCTTTTCTCAGCCCACACATGTAGAGAATGCAGCACCGGAGTCTGACTTGCGGAATAGAATAAACACTTTCCAGAAACCTTTTCAGCTGCTTGTTGCCATCTGCTTTTTGGTAGCTGATTTCTAAAGGATTTCCTTCTTATTGGTTTGTAAAATCATTTCAATTTCTTTTTCATGTCACAGTGACATTAAGTGTCAGTGCTTTGCTTTTCTGTTATGACTACTGGTATGGTTAATCTTTTTTATTACTTTCACATCCAGCTTCTCCCTACAATCTAGCACTACTCTGTTAGATAATAATAGAAATTGCTTCAAGGTTACTGAACACATTTTCTACCACTAAACAGCCCACAGCATCACTACCAATTTAAGCCATGTCCAGCTCTGCCCAATCTTGTGCTGCGGACCTCTGATGCTACCACCACCACCTTTTGCTATGGAAATGGTGCCTTCAAGGTGGAATGAACGGTTAGGTTTCTGCCACATATGCGTTTCTGAATACAGGGCTTATGGCTATAACTATGGCTATAACACTTCTCAATTGGCCTTATGCAAAGCCTTCCAATTGTTGACTACTTTGTATTGGACTAACTAATTCAATTAAAATAAAGAGGTCTAAAGGCTGGGGTTGGAGAGGGAATAGAAAAACCAGAATTATAAAACCTTTTGGAAAACATTGATGGTAAGCTTTTAAGTTTAAGTTTACGACTGTCTGTGAACACTTACTGCAGCTGCTGCTCCTGCTGACAGCCTATGGAAGAGATGGGAGAAGCCTAGTGAAGGCTAACAGAAACAATTTCTGACTAATAAAAAGCCAATTTGAGACCAACTGCTCGCCGTCTTTATTTCTAGTCGGAAGCTCCATTTATTTTGCGTATCTATATTTTTCAAAAGTGATTTATCACCCCCCAAAAAATCCTCTTATGACCCCGGTTGGGGCCGGGACCCCAAGGCTAATTTACAGCACATTTCCACTGCTAGTCAACAGTGTGGACATTTCCTTTATTTGGAGACTTTTCCTTATTGTTTTCACTTTCTTCCATGTCGATGCATAGTGAAGACTCCAAACTATGGAGCAAAGGTTTATAGAGTTATTTAGCAAAAATCCAAAACTTGTGAAGTAACTTAAAAACAACTTTTGTATTTTTAGCTTCTTCACTTTTTATTTTGATTAATGCGCCGTGCTTTGTTGGTTTTTGAGACTCATGATTTAGTCACCTGAAGTGTTTTGGTTTTGGCTGAGGTGTAATAAAAAATTAAGACATAGGAAGTGTGTCTAAACTTCTGATTGGTGTATGTGTACCCTGATATACCTTTACTTTTATTCCTGGACGGGTGGAAGTCATCTGCAAACCTTTTAAAAGGTAATTTATTCTTTTAAACAGTTTGAAATTGATAACATCCAAAAGAGAAGGTCGGATTAGTGTTATTACTGAATTCATCTTTTTGTGTCTTCGCCTCAGGATGTTCCTGGTGGGACTTACTGGAGGGATCGCCTCGGGGAAAAGCACTGTGTCTTCAATGCTGCGGGAGCTCGGCTGCCCCATTATAGATGCGGATGTGGTGGCCAGGAAAGGTAGGGTCGGTATCTCTGCTCTGTAAACTAGCCCCGTATCCTCAGCATCTTCTAAAAGCGTCATCCTCTCAAAGATATCTTCAGGCTGCATCAAATAAAAAGGATTCATTAAGACAAATGCTTGGAGAGAGCGTTATGAATCATAAGGGATGTCGACGTTGACTTCAGGGATGACATCTTAGCAATGTAGCAAAGATTAAAAAGGTCGCTGGAGCGGGAGAGAAGGGTGGAGCTTTATGTAAGATAATAAAAATAGGGATTATGCAAAAGATATATTCACAGGCAAATTATGAATCTGTTCAATGTTTGATTAGAAGAAAGGAAATAGTTTACTCTGCTCCTGGTTTAAATACATTTAATTATTGTATTACTCTATTTAATGCAACAATATTTTAACTGTTTCAGTTGGTTGAGTCTGTAATGACATTACCAAAATGTTTTTTAATTTCTTTGTCAGTTGTGGAGCCGCACACTCCCGCCTATTCCCGGATTGTCTATCACTTTGGGCCCGAGGTTCTGCTGGAAAACGGGGAGATCGACCGGCAGAAGCTCGGCCAAATCATCTTTGCCCACGAAGAGAAGAGGAGGCTACTGAACTCCATCACTCACCCTGAGATCCACAAAGAGATGCTCAAAGAGATCATATTCTGCTTCCTCCGAGGTGAGAAGGAAACCAGTTTATGTCTCATCAATAAATGGAGATAACAGATAACCCAGACTATTTGAATATTTTTAAAAAGTTTTTTTTTTTTGTATGAATTTCACTGTTTAATTGCAGGGTGATGCATTTCAATAGTTCTAATTATTTTAATGACTTCCAACTAAAAAAAAAAACCCACAATTATTTTCTAAGAAAGGTAGACTATTACATTGAAACAAAAAGAGAATCAAAGGAAGGAATACCAGCTTCGTGTGAGGTAAGAATAAAATGTATTTTAAAGAACTGTATGAGAACAGATCATTTCTGAAAAGGGCATAAATGCCCTAAAGGAACATATTCATGCTCCTGATTTTATTTTTTAGCTGGTTTTCATTTCATGATGTAATCTGAGATCATTTGTTTGTTTTTTATTCTTCAAAGTTACATTTGAGCCATTTGAGAAAAGAAAGGACGGAGCTCAACGTGGCCTGAGATCATTCCTTTGTGCCGCATTGAATGGTGTTAGGGTACCATGTTGGGCTGCAACTAACGATCATTTTGCAAATTGATTAATCTGTAGATAATTCTTTGGATTAATAATCAAATTGCTAAAGGTTCCTTAGAGTAGATTTGTTACGAAATTAAACCAGGTGAAAGTAAAACTTTATTTCCACCTTAAGAGTTCTAGTTAGAGAATATTGACACACAAAAAGTTTTTTTTTTATCTTAAATGCAAAATTTTTATGTTTTTTTTTTTTTTTTTTTTTTTTTTTTACAATTTTAATATAATTACTGCTGTAAGTGGGTTGCTCTGTCAGCTAAAGGCATATTTTACAGTCTATTCTCCAGCTAACGATTAATCGATTACTTAATTAGTTGAATATTATTTCTATTATCGATTAATCATGATTAATTGTTTCAACCCTAGTAGCGTGGTGATTAAAGCTGGTGTTTGGCATCATGGGCAGATGAAAATGCTGTCTTTTAACACCTGCTGCTTGGACACCTTGGACCACATTTTTTTCTTCCACATAACGTTCCCAAAAAAATTCTTCTATATAGCTCTCTGTGAACAGGCAGTCTTCCCCATTTGTTATTAGAACATTTAATTTTATTGGTTGCATTATTATTATTATTTCAATAAAAAAATATAAGTGCATTTTAATTATCTTTAAACCCAAAGAAGTCACTAATTATTTCTGATTCCTAGGGTACCGCTACGTGGTTCTGGATGTGCCTCTCCTCTTTGAAACAAGACGTCTCACCAAGTTTTTGAACCACACCGTGGTAGTTTACTGGTGAGAGCTGCCTTCATTTTTCCAATCCTCAGATATTTTATACCACTTGTTTTCTGATTATAAATGTATTAAAAGGAAACAATCTCCTGCTTTTTTAAAACATTTAAATTGATGCGATTAACCACATCTTTAGTTAAGCTGGGTTCAGATTTCTCTTACCTCAACTAGTCGTGTTCTGTTCAGTGTGTCTCCCGTTTCTTAGCCAATGGCTGCTGAAGGAAGGCACCAGTGGCTCCAAAATCAAATTTAACATTTTATTACGGTTCCAGTCATTTCTGTAGATCCTGTTTAGCTACAGTGTAAATTATGGATAAAAGATGGAACAGCAGTAAACCTTTGCTGCAGTAGCCAGAGCTGGTTTAAACATTATATTGTAACAAAATCAAAAACAGAATAAGTCTTTAAGAGGTGAATCAGTAACTCTCATTTCCTTTGTTGTATTCCAGCGACCCTGCAACTCAGCTCCAGCGCCTCATGCAGAGGGACCACCTGACGCAGGAGCAGGCCCAGCAGCGTGTCGCAGCGCAGATGCCGCTCAACGAGAAGCGGGGCTTGGCCAACCACGTCATTGAAAACTCAGGCAGCCGAGAGGACACCCACAGGCAGGTCCTGCAGCTCCACACTAAACTAGAGGACTCCATGGACTTCCTCTTAGTCAGAGTGATCGCCATGGCTGCCACTGCCGGTTTAGGTGGGATACTGCTCTATGCAGTCAAGCTGCTGTTGTCCTAACAAAGCAGAGGAAGTGAAGCTATGATTAGAATCAGGCAAAGACAGGTTGAAAGTAACGATGCGTTTTGCTCTAAAATGTGTTGCACAGCACCTTCCACTAACAGCGCAGCAGTCGGGAGCTTAATGTTGACACAAACCTAGAAAAACCCCACTGGCACATTGAATTTAGTGTGAAGAATGCAGCTTCCTCAGAAACACTAAACGGGGAAAATTATGAAGTAGATCATCTTCATCTTAACATAAAAGTAAGATTTCTCATGAATACAAAACAACCCAAACAGATTTATATCTACTTTTTTAAATATAAATGTTTAATCTTTTTAAATAGAACAAACTGAAGGATTTTATCAGCTGAAAATAAGAAATACCTTTTAATAGCTGCTACCTTTTAATTGAGATTTTAAATTCTCATTTATTTGGCACCAAATCGCTTTAAATGATTTGCTAAATGGTGCCTGCGCTAGTAACAACATATACGTTTCCTAAGAATCAAATTAAAGCGCTAAAAACTGGAGTATACTGAACATATGATGATTGTATAGTGATGGTTTATTTGTCCGAATGTAATCGACAATCTGTGTTTTATTCACTGAGAACAGTAGGAATTAGGATATTTCATATTTATCACTGTATTTTCTTACACTTCATGTGTTCTCTGGTCAAATAAAGTATGGTTTTAATTGTCTTTTTGCACACTAGACTGTTTGTAACCTGATATGTCTAACTTAAATATAACTGACCAAACCACTGTAAAACTGTCTCAGTCAATTTGTTTTTTCTTTGTCAATTAACTCCATATTATAAACGGAGGCCCTGTTTACATGTTTTTGGGTGAAAATAGAAAAGGTTTGTTGTTGTGCTTCTAATGTTCATGTTCAACTAACAGATTTTTAACAGAGACATCTTTTTAAAATGGATTGCATTTTGAAAAAAGATGTTAATCTGCCTTTATTTTTTAAAATACGAAGTGTTTATTTGCATGCACATGTTGAGTTTTAATACATATACAGCCTACTAGTGGTGTGGCGATGAAATTATGACATTTCTTTTACTTTTCTACTAGTTTGGTTTGCACAGAGATGGCAGTTACAGTGTAAATGTGTTAACAGAAACAGGAAAACAATCTTGTTTTCAATAGATCTCTGTTAACAGGCCCCGAACCTTGGAGTTGAAGCTGAAGGAAAAAGTTTATCCCCTTAGCAGCCTTCCACTGGCTGCCTATATATTTATTAAAGGAAGGATTTAGAAAAAAGCAACATACTATTGGAATCTTTTAGAATCAAACCTTTATTTGCAGGTAGATCTGAAATTCCGCTCTATTCCTTTTTTTGTACTTGAATAAAAGCAGGAATGTTAACCTCATCAGAGCTGCATAACCTTCAGGTGACATACGAGTTATGTTATTATTTATTAAATCCGCCTTTCAAAGACAGCTTTCATTTCTAAAGACAAAATTTTTTCAGTAACTCTCTCCAACAGGAGAATGTGTAAGTCAAATTTCTTTAGAAAACACAACTGAATTTATTGAACACATGTCCTTTCTTTTGTCCACATTTGGAGAAGAAGATTCAAGCCCGCAGGCAGGTGCAGTTGCATCATTCTGGCACTGAGGATCCACCAGTCTACGTGGCTCATTTGACTCCATCTGAAGCCATCTTTGGTCTGCGTGCTGTTTGTAATCAAGACGCCGCTGCGTTAATGCAAACTGACTTGGGCTGAGGCATGCGGGGGCAGTCGCCTGGGCTCAGACACATGCGGGGAAGACAAAAATCACATGTATGCATGCATAAGACTGGAAACATAAATCACACACAATTCCACAAATGAGACATTTTAGAACGATAGACAAGTATTTAGCCCGACTTATTTCCATCTTCTTTCTCTCTTGTTTGCCCTTCAAAGTTCATTAAAAATGGATTTAAACACATGCCCCACTGCCATTGAAAAGGGGCTGTTAAGAAAACGAATTTCCCATTTGAGATCCTAACAATATTAAAGGGTGGTGATGCTTCAGTTTTCAGCTGGAGAAGTCAAAAAATAGTTCAACCTCATGAGGTGGTCAGCCCAGACCCCAGTCCTTAATCCAACAGAAATTTTGTGGGATGACATCAGACATGCTTTTTTTTTTACTGAGGCTGAACCAAGAAATGCAGAGCAATGTAGTCCAACATCATTTATCAGTATCTAAAGCTGATTATATTCATGTTTCCCAGATGTGAAACAGTTCTGAGAAAGATTTGTTTTAAAAATAACTGTACAATGAATCAAAGGAAAGCTAACATTTTCTTATAATACTTGGTAAATAGAAATTTTATTAAAAATCCTTCATGTTTTGATTTAGGGTAGAGTTTGCGGGATAAAGCTTTTGAAGCAATTTCAAAAAATGAAAAGCTTCTGCTGTTTTCAACACAATATGATCAAATAAATCCTAATTTATATGCTTTAGAAAGCAGCCAGCTGCTCATCTATCTTCCTTAGACAAAAGACCAGACCAGGTTGTGAAATGCAGACTATATCTGTACCAGCAAATGTGACTGCTTTAGGGAAGATAAGTGGTGAAGTCTCCCTCTGAATATAAAGTAGATTTTAAATCTGAAGGTGCTAAGTTAGGAGGAGGAGAAAACTTTAAAGCTTTTCATTGTGACGCTGTGTAAAAGATCTCCCACTGCGTTAGAGTCTGTAATGGGTCCGTTCTAAGAACAAACCAAATAATTTACTAATGGCAGGGGGTAAATGCTTGCTTAATGTCACCATCATGTTCAGAGAGTTAGCCTATGGCGCCATAGAGAGTCGACATTTTGTAATCTGTAGTCTAAGTGGTTTTTCATCATCTCTCACGCTTACATTACTGCCACGGAGAAAAAGGTAAAACAGCACGCATAAAGCCAAACAAACAATGCAATATAGCTTTGATCGTTATCCAACTGCTACTGTTTTAACCAATTAAAGTCTTTTATAAAAACAATAAGGAGGTGTGATGTGAGTTTGGATCACTTTCAAGAGACTGTTTGCTAAATGATATGCCTGGGCCCTAGAGGCTTTTAGGTGTTTTAATATTCTCATTCGACACACCAGCACGACAGCTTTGCCATTTACTCACTGATTTTACTAGCAATAAAAAAGCGGCTGAAATTAAGAAAATGAGAAAACAAATGCTCAGGGGTTGAAGGACCTTTACTATCAAATACCCAGAGGACTTAGCAAAAACATTAGGACCTGTTGAACATTAAAATTATTTGATCAATTTAATGTGCATTCACCCATATCCTGCCTGTTCCAGGGATCCTCAAGTCTTGCCACATTCTCAAAAGTATTTCCATCTAAATTTAAAATGAGCAACGCTAAACGTTTAATCTTAGTTCTGAATGTTTAGGATCATCTGGCAGGAATGTGATCCTCTTATTATTTACATCTTCTGACAGATTTTCTTCCAGGATTTCCTTCCATATACAGTGGGTATGGAAAGTATTCAGACCTCTAATTTTTTCACTCTTTGTTTCATTGTAGCCATTTGCTAATAAAATAATTTTGTCATTAATGTTCACTCAGCATCCCATCTCGACAGAATAAAACTGAAATGTAGAAACGTTTGCTAATTTATAAAAAAAAAAATAATGAAATATCAAATGGTCAAAAGTGTTCAGACCCTTTGCTGTGACGCTCATATTTCACTCACAGGCTGTCCATTTCCTCTGATCCTCCTTGAGATGGTTCTGCTCCTTCATTGGAGCCCAGCTGTGTTAAATTAAACTGATTGGACATGATTAGCATCATGCATCCCCACAGCATGATGCTACCACCACCGTGTTTCACCATGTTCACGATGATGATGTTTTCCATTCTCCTTACAACTTAGTTCACTGCATGAAAAGTGAGATTTTCGTCCCCGTAAACCCCCGTAAACTCCCGCAGATCTGCCTGATTTTCGTCAGTTTCCGACAATTTGCAACCCGTGCTTGTCCGCATTTGTCGTGCCACAAATTGTCGGAAACGTACCATGACGTATGTGGAGAGCGATCAGCTGTACTAATGGCCCTAATTAGCATATGAATGCAGCAAACCCGCGCGGCTGGCCAGGTCTGGCTTGAATAACCTTCTCAGTATTGGCTGAAACCACTATTCTCAAACAAATGAAATCGCTCGTGATTGGCAGCAAAACCACACGTGGCCACGCCAGGCTTTAATTTTCTTACTGAGTATTGGACGGAACCACTTTTTTTTTTAAACAAGTAAAGTCGCTCGTGATTGGTTGGCATATATATATATTTACATATATATATTTATATATATTTATTCATATATATATTTATTCATATATATATATATATATATATATATATTTATTCATATATATATTTATTCATATATATTTACTCATTCATATATATTTATTCATTCATATGGTGTGTATTTATGTTATCCTACACTACTACACAATTATTATGCTACCATCAAGGACATGAATGAAATATACAAGAAATGAACATTTGCCAGGAAGCTGTTTATGCAAAGAAAGAGCTTTATTAAAACACACACAACTATATACAACGCGTATCCAAACACATGCGTTACAAAAAATTACAAGTCCGTGAATGGTCCGTTTGCTTCCTCGGGGTTGGAGGTAACTGGCAGCATTCCCTCCAAGGCAGGTCCGATGTGCAGGCGCCTACTGTGCGTGGCCCTGTACTTCGGCATCGCTTCTAACCGGGACTGCAGCTTAACACAGAGTTCAGTGAGATCCGGCCTACGAAATGGCGGCGACCGTACAATCCATCCAGAGACACCCCCGACGACGCCATCTTCTTCGTCGGACATGAGGTCGACGGTGGCGGACTTCCAGAGTTCCACTTCCTCATCTGCCAGCACACTCTGCCTCGCTTTCAGCAGCTGAAAAAAAAAAACAATGAATCAGCGCACTGCGTATGGACACAACACCTCTATCAATGCACCTGAAAAATAGTCACCAAATAAAGTCTTACCCTCTTTCTTCTGGCCCCACTCCGAGCAGATTGCCTGGCAGCCTCCGCACGCAGCGTGTTGGCTTGTTGCGTATATCTGAAGCTCCTGCGTACCGTCTCATAATACGTCTTACAGGCAGCTGGAAAACAATTAAATGAGAGTGGTATGAATAAAAAATCAAACGCAAGTCACAGTAACAAGGAAGGAGAAAACATTAAAACAAGTCACTTACACACAATGTCGTCTTTATCAACATCCTGCAAATCTGGACTTGCCGAGATGGCTCCGAGCAAATAGGAGGTCACCGCCTCATTGTGAGGCGCCAGTAGTCTGTGAAAAAAAAAAAGGACAGCTATGGTCGGTATTTATCCGTATCCATTGCCTTTTACCGCAGAATGAAAGCATATTCTTTAAATCTTACCCTTGCTCCGGTTCATAGCGCCTGCAATTAGTCTCCGAGTTGTGGAGACGGCGTACTGCTTCCTGTAAGTCACAAAAAATACACTTTAATAAAGCATGTTCTTGCAAGGGTGCTGTTAGCCGTAGCTAGGCTGCTTTTAGCTTACCTAGCTAGGCTAGGTTGTCTTTAGCTTGCCTAGCTAAGCTAGGCTACTTTTAGCATAGCTACCAGTAATCGAACATATATTTACCGCTAGCGTGGCGTTGTGCACCCGTCTTCTCTTCCTCGAGTTCGTATAGCCCGCAAAGTTGCTGGACTGCAGTGCCGCCATCTTGTCCTCTATGGACTGCAACCTGGAGTGCATAGAATTCTCCAGCTGAGTGAGCCGCTCATTCATGTCGGCAGCATGCTGGGTGAGCTGACGAGACAGTCCGCTGATAGCAATCAGCAGTTTCTTCTCGTCAGTCTGCGGACTGGCCGAAAGCTGTGGACTACAAGCAGTTGGAGGCGAGTTGAACGCGAGACGTCGTGCAGCCATTGTTCACGTAACAAAAAAATACAAACACGGTAACTGGAGATGAAGTTCTTCTGAGTATAGTAACACAAACATGTCTGCTTATATGCTGGTCTCGCGAGTAGTCGTAGTGCACAAAAGCTCACACGTGATTGGACGATGGGGCCGAAGGCTCATCAGGCTCCTCCAATCACATACGACATCATTGTTATACGGAAGGACTCGCGAGAAGAGCTCGCGTCGCTCCATTCTGGAAGGTGGCAGTAATGCACCTATAAATTGTTTGCCAACCGCCATTACAAAACAGAGGAAGATGAAGAAGAAGAGCTCCCGTCTATAATGTAAACAAAGCTAGTCAGTTGAAAGATGGAAGCTCTAACAACGAGGAAAAGACCTCGGCGCTTCTGTGAACATTGCGACACTACACTCTCTAATACACAGTATTACGACCACAGAAAGCTCTATTTCAAAAATGGAGTTTGGGAGAAAAAACACAAAAGGCTTAGGTCAGATAACGCACCGAGCCTGTTGCTATATATATATATATATATATATATATATATATATATATATATATAAATATAAAAGCTGGGAAATTAAACATATACTCCATTCAGCTGTATGTACTCTGACACTTTCAAATAAAATCCAAAACAACCAGATTCCTTCAAAAGACATCTGATGAACAGAGTTCACCTGTGAGCAGTTTATTCTTTCACATCATAATGATGACCAAATAACACACCGTACAGGTCAATAAAGAGAATGTCAAGAAGTTTACTGTTTCATAACAAAATCCAACCTTAGAAAATCCATTTTTAATTCATCATATGAAAAGGTGGCACAGGTGCAAAACTCCTTAGTCTTTTTTTTATGTTTTTTTCATATGAGATCTTCTTTGCCAGAACATTAAACTCATTTTATTTTTTAATCTTTGAGTATCATTTCCTTGAAGGTATAGTGGAGGATTTTCGCAAATTTTTGAAAATACCCACCCTCTCTACTTTTAAATAAAAAAATGCACATGCACAACCCCGTACCCACTCCCCAGAGGGAACCGCCATTAAACGCGTGCGAGAGAGTGCACAAGCCCATTTCTGATCGTGCACGCTCTGTTTAAAAGTTGCTGTTTGCATTGCTCATACAAGTTTACTTTCCAAAAGAAGATTTGCAATTTTTCCAGTGTCAGACTCACCACCGGTAAGTGAAAATGGGGACGAGCACGTCGGACGACCTTATGTAAACATATCACCAGAATGATTGACAATTTGGAGGACCACTTATTTTGATGATCTACCAGAAAAAAGAACTTCCTCTACTATACTTTTAAATGCTAATTATGTTCTTAAGACTGTTTTTTCTTTTTATTGAGACTTTACATGTTAACCCTTTTGGCAATACAAGGGGGAAAAAGAAAAAGAAAAAGTGAGCTCTCTCTCCCCCTTCATAGAAAAGGTCCAAATACAGTTTGACACCAACAAGTAGAATAAACTAGCCGGATATACTACTGCAACTGCAGTGTTCTTGAACTCTGGCATCTAGTGTCATACTATGGAAAGGGAAACTCGCAGGAAGCGCTACCGTAGTCTAATGTCAGGCTGGATCCACGAGGCCGCGGTGAGGTGAAGAGACAGGCAACACGCCAGCGGAGCATCTCCAGCAACATGACTCAACCTGTCCCCGCGCGTTAGCCTGGCTCAGTCAGCGACATGAGGGAACAAGGTCGTTGGTATTGAGTCACTGACACAGTGGACAGGGCCCTTATCAAGCATGATAACGGGGGGGTGCACATTGTCACGTTCTCTCAAGGAGCACAGCGGACATGGGGTAATGCATGCACACATGCAGCCTTGTATTTGCTGTAATTCAAGATGATTAATTCAGTGCATCTCTACCTTTACTCTGAAGATACATCAGGTAACATCAGTTTTTGGAGCATCAAATCTGTTGTTTATTCTAACCACACTGTGGTCCCGAAACAGATCTCATACTTTGCTAGATAATGATATTTATTTTCTGTGTTCTTTTAACCAATGTTACTCCTTTAATAAAAGGCTTTGATTAAAAAAATTTAAAAAACAAAACTTAAAGGACCTTATTTAAATACATTTTAACACATCAAGTACACAGCTTCCCTGTTTGACATCACAATATGAATCAGAAATAATCAACAAATATTAAGAAAATTAAGGACCTTTCAAAATGTTCGCCTTTATTAGGACTTTTCAGACGTTTGAAGCTTTATAGTTAGTCTTTTCAACCAGTTGCACACAGGTATAAACATCTTATGGGAATATCCAACTATATTCAGCTGATGTAGTATTCAGGTGGGAAATTAAGAAGTACATAGAAAGGTGCAACCCTAGAGCAAAAGTAAAAGACCTTGTAGAGATGCTGACTAAAACTCTTGGAACAGTCTCATTATCCACAGTCTTAAACATGAGCTTAAATATCATTGATTAAAGAAGACGCCATTACTCCAAAAACAACACAAAAAGACAGATTTAAATGTAGAAATGCAATGAGGAACACAGAGTGGAATTTTTTAAGACTTCTCTACTTACAATCCTCAAAACAGCAGTCCCAATGACCTGTGACCTTGACTATAACGTCTTTAATTATGGTGACTGCTGCAAGGCAAAATTAAAACTGTTGGCTCGATCTTCCCATAAAGTCAATCAAATTTTAGTTGTATTTATATCTACACAATGACCTATGAAGAGTTTTTGTTTCTATTAGATTGTAGTGGGTAGCACTGCAGCAAGAAGGTTCTGGGTTTGATTCCTGGCCCAGGGTCTTTCTGCATTCAGTTTGCATGTTCTCCCTGAGCATGCAAGGGTTCTCTCTGGGTACTCCGGCTTCCTCCTACAGCCAAAAAACATGACTGTTAGGTTTATTGGCTTCTCTAAATTCTCCTTAGGTGTGAGTGTGAATGCTTTTTGTCTCTGTGTTGCCCTGCTATGGTCTGGCGACCTGTCCAGGGTGTACCCCGCCTCTCGCCAGTAGACAGCTGGAGATTGGCACCACCAGCACACCTCGTGATCCCAACTGGGATTAAGCATGAGAGAAAATGAATGGATCATGTAGTAAATTTTTACATATTTAAATCTACATTGAAATACACAGCTTAAATGCATACACAGAGAGAAAAATAAGTATTTGAACACCTGCCAATCAGCAAAATCCACCTTCACTCCAATTATTATTCCAAACTAGATGCACCTGTTTGAGGTGCATCTTTTTTAGCTAAACAAAGACACCTGTCCACCCAACACAATCAGTAAGAATCCAACTGCTAACATGGCCAAGGTCAAAGATTTGTCCAAACACACGAGAGACTAAATTACCAAGCATCTTATTGAAAAAAGGTCCAATGTTGGAGCAATGATTATAAAATGGAAGAATCTAAACATGACTGTCAATCTCCCTGGGACTGGGGCTCCATGTAAGATCTCATCTCGTGGGGTCTCAGTGATCCTAATAAAGGTGAGAAATCAGCCCAGAACTGCATCAGAGGAGCATGTCAATGACCTGAAAGGAGCTGGCACCACCGTTTCCAAGGTTGCAGGTAATACACTAAGACATCATGGTTTGAAATCATGCATGGCACGAACTGCTTAAACCAGCACTTGTCAAGGTCTGCCTTAAGTTTGCCAATGACCATTTGAATGATCCAGAGGAGTCATGGGAGAAAGTTAAGTAGTCAGATAAAACCAAAATAGACGATTTTGGCATTAATTTCACTCGCTGTGTTTGGTGGAAGAAGAATACAGAGTAACCTTCCAAAAATATAGTCCTTACTGTATAGCATGGGAGTGGAAATATCATGCTTTGGGGTTGTTTTTCTGCACATGGGACAGGATGGCTGCACTTTATAAGGAGAAAATGACCGGAGTCATGTATTACCACATGTCCTCTCAGTTAGAGCACTGAAGATGTTTTTTGCAGAATAAACTGTCTTACTAAAATATATGTTTTAATCACCCTGATGTCCTAAAACGCAGCCAGTTGGGCTTGTGTTTACAAGATACTCCATGACAGTCCAAAAGTTGTTTCATTAAATACTTTAAAACTCTTCTTCAAAAACTTATCAGAATTTGTCGTCAGCTTTCATCAGATCTTGGGTGCAATTGCATTTTCATAGCTTTACTTCAAGGAGCTTGTTGCCTGTGGCACTGTTTAAGGTGGGCAGCGAGACAAGAGCAGCTCCGAGCAGCTGTGATTAGGGCTGCTATGACTCGCATAAACCCTACCATTACAGCTCTAATTGTGATCAACTCAGCATCAGCTTGGCTGATAACAGACCCTTTTTTTTTACTGGATAATCTAGCTGTTTTCCCTTTTTTGCCCTGGAAAAGTAATTGTTCACATCATTCTAAAATATTCTTACATTTTATCATGTTATCAATTTTTTTCTTTTTATGTTAAAATATGTTTTACCATGCATAATTGTGACGCTGTGGAAAATCATCCATCTTTTTATTTGCAAAAGCTTTTCTTTAAACATGCATTTTTTTCCCCTTTTTCTTTACCAATATGTGTTACTTAGTGTTTTATTCCAGGCTTTGCAGTTATATTGTGACACGATGCTGGACGCCTTTGCAAGTTAGCATAGAACCTCTGGTTACTGTTGTTCCCCGTTTGAAAACAGTGCTGTTGACATGTTTCCAAACGTTATCTTGAGTAAGTGTAAAAGGTTTCTTGATGCACCAATCTCACTGCTGCCTGAGGAAAGGGTTCAGCTACAGTGTATGTTAGCACTCACCGTTTAATTTTAGGATCCAAGGTGATACACCCAGGCTTGTGGTGACCCCTGAGATCACACATCCGAAAGAGATGGCAGAACAGCGGGGAGGATTCTGTTTAATGTCAGTGGTCATCGACATCAACATGGTGCTGAGAAGGAGTTTTTCTAGATGCAGTTGGGATGCCTCACTGGATAGGAACTTTGTTCTGTAGCTTTGATTTCCAAATGAAAGATTTGCCAGCTTATGACCCCTCTGTGACTGTGTTTTCTTTTACATACAAAGCTTAGCCTTTTGTTTCAAGCATTTATATGTCAAAACGAATTATCAGGAGAAAATGTAGATGTTTTGAAGTCCCTGTGTGAAACCTATAGCACAAAAACAGAAATGTCACGATTTAGAGCATGCCCACACCAATAAAGCTGTTAAAGAGTGTGGGAAGGTGGCTCGCCCATTCTGTCGTAGGAAGTGTGCGTTAGCATGAAGGGCAATTTGGCCTGACAGTTAATGCATCTATCTCTAATTCGGATCTCCCCCGGTGAGTTAAGTAGCAATGCTCAAGATAACAGCAACAAGGGCTCATTAACTTCACTTCAGACATTTCATGGGAGGCCGAGCCCTGTCTCTACAGAGACATGGAGGAGCGTACACAGGCAGTGTTGACCCCACACACTCAAACACGCTTCCCTGCGAGGGTCCGTGCGCGTTCTGCAGTAGCCTGATAAGCCTCACGCCTCAACAACTTTGCCCCTGCAAATGTCAGACTGTAGCTGTCTCTGTTTCCTTATAGGGCAGTGTGTGTAAATGAATATCTCTAAATTTTCTTTCAGTGGCTTTTGCATAAAAAAGATTACCTATATGAAGTCTTAATACGGTAAATCCCCACGCTTAAATGCTATGGAAATTGATCCAGCTGAAATTCTTTAAATCTCTGCAAAGCTCTGTGAAAGAGTGTAAATTAAAAACAGCAGCGTCTCTTGGAAGAAAGCTTAACTCCAAATCTCTGTCTTGTTGCGATGACTGCATTAGAAGCATCTGCAGAGATTTTGAAACCTACCCTGAGGTCTCCCGCACGGCGTGTTGCACAGCCGGTCAACATCCATCAGATCATCAAATCTATCAGATCGTTAAACAAAATGTTAATATCAGACAAAAGGGCCATATCTGATCAGGACATGGAGGACTTGTCATAAATGATGGTAAAATGAATGTTGCCCTCTTAATAACATAATAAATATTTAGGTTACCTAGCAGTTCAAGATCTAAAGTAAGCAGACAAGTCCATTACTAAATTGCTGAACAAAAAAATTAGACAAAGTGGTCAAATTATAGTCGAGTGTTGAACTGTTTGTTCATGCTTGAAAACCCTCCTAGGAGACTGATTTCGAATTGTTCTGCAGAGGAGTTGGAGAAATTGTCCCTGCACAACAATGTAAAAGACTGATTGCTAGTAATTAGAAAAACTTCTTCACAGAAAGTGGCAGAGCCAGTTATTACATTCTAGGGGTAATTACTTTCTCCCATTAGGTCATTTGGGTCTTGTTGTTTGCCTTTAATAAATGAATTTATTAGTGAGCCAAAGAACAAAAAAACAGAAACTCTGTAAGGGTCCAGAAACTTTTGTTTAGCACAATAACTCCTAAAAGATTTCAATATTACGGTATTAAGATGTTGATGCATGTGTCATTCAAACTCCTTAAGAAAATCAACAGATATTACAGACAATCTGTTCATACTAGCATCCAAGGGTCTCTGAAGCAAGAGCTTTCTTCTTGCACAACCTGAGGCTTTTGTCTTTGATGTTGTGACGTGAAGTCTCTAATGTGACGATGTGCTCATACGCCCTGCAAGGAGAAAGCAGCCTGGGCTGGCCTGGCTTTCTATATGGCCACGTGGCTCAGTTGACCTCTGCCTATGCACAAAACCTAAGTCTTAATTGTGTCTGGGGGATTTATTTTTTCCCTGCCCTAAAACAGCTTTGGTTTAGATGGGAGGGTGTCTTGGTTTTATATGCAAAAAATAATTAAGGCCAAACATGAAGACAGTAGAACTCATTGTGATAGTGTGGTATAAATGTTTTCCATCCAACTGTTGTTTTATTCTGTTGGTCTGAATAAGATTTTTTTTTTACCATTTACAAACATCTGCCAAACTTTTTTACTTCTGAACTTTTAACTTTCTACTTAAAACTTGATAAGGGACAGTTTGGTGGCCAATGTCAAAGGTGAACTGTGTCCAAAGAATTTCATATTGTCAAACAAGCTATTGAAAAAAAAAAAAACGGACAGTTTGAACAGTTTATGCCTGAAAGCTATTTTCTCGTGTTTGACAGTTGTGCTGCCGTCACGGCAGAGCCTAATGTGCCCTGGATCACTTTGCAGAGCAGATCTAAGCTTTGCTCTGATCTGTCCGAACATCCGTCTCCTAACTTGCCCCTGCCCTATCTTGCCGTGTCCTCATGTTTTGAAGGAGCATAAACCAGCATATCTTCTTTGTTTCTGAATCGCAATTATCTCACGCCTTACTTGGCATTTAAAAAAGCTGTGATGTCCTCTGTGCTGATTGCCTCTTGTTGTGCTTCTGAGATTCTTTTTGTGTGTAACATTTGGAGGGCTAAAGGCTGGTTTCACAGTTTAATGGGATCAGAGGAGCTGATTGGTCAACCTGATTAGGTGAGTGACACTATGTTTAATGTGAGTGGATAGAAAAGAGTGGTTGTTTGGATTGGAGTTTGTGAGTAAAAGTGACAGATAATGCACAAGACTACCTTTTAAAACATTTTAAACTCATCATTTTATGGAAGCATACCATTTCAGCTTTAGTTGCATGCATTGACCAAATTGGCACATTACATAATGAAACCACACAGTCATCAATACATACATTGGTATTAGAAACACAAAAAATGAAATATTGATATTTTGTTGACTTAATTAAGTTACAAAGACAATTTTTCAATTTATACAAATACAATAAGCCAAATTTAACACAGAGCACCATTCACGTTTATTAGCGCTCCTGATCAAGATGCATTTATAGCCGTAAAATAAATTAATCTCTTATTGCAGTTGCATAATCTCTCCCCGGCTGCTCTGGAGAAGCTAACTTTAGGCAGTGGCAAAGGATGCTCTGAATGACTTTCAAGCCCTGAATCAAAGAGGAGCAATATAGTTTTCCCCTTGGCCATGGACCAGCAGACAACATCTTGACCTTTGTGGAAATACGGAGGGTGTCATTGGAGTTTGGTTGTTCAATCTACTATATTTTGTTGAAGAAAATCTCATAATCACATCCATCAGGTAGGCTCTTATGGTGCTGCAGGATTATGGGATTTCAGAGATGCTTTTAAGGGCTACCTGGTCCCTGTATTTTATGCAGAAGCTGTGTCAGCACACTGTCAAACTTTGTCCACAGACTCAGGCTTACTCTCTTGTCCTATTGTGGGGTTTATGGAAAGGATATCAAGGGAGTGTGTCTAGATTGGAAACCTTGGGTTCTAGGTTGTGCCTTTTATAGTGGAGTCTGTTTGCATCTTCTTGCCAGGACCTTCCGGATTCAACTTCACTATACATGAGTCCATATTTCCCTGCCCTAAATCGAGAACTTAAGAATATAATTTTCCCTGGTGATGGTAGGATAAAGCATGAGACGGGTAAATTGGCATTTATTGGGGCAACAGTGGTGTTGGACGTAGGAGTTTGCCCTGAAATCGAAGGATTGACGGTTCAAGCCCCGACTCCGACTTTCATTGTCGTTGTGTCCTTGGGCAAGACACTTCACCTGCATTGTCTACTGATGGTGGTCAGAGGGCCCGGTGGCGCGGCAGCCCCGCTTCTGTCAGTGAGCCCCAGGGCAGCTGTGGCTACAATGTAGCTTGGCACCATCAGTGTGTGAGTGTGTGGGTGAATGAATGTAGTGTAAAGCGCTTTGGTCAAGTCTCCTGACCTGAATAAAGGCGCTATATAAGTACATGCCATTTAAATGAACTGGGTTTCTCCCACAGTAATACAGGTATTGCTGGAGTATGCTGACGTGAAGCAGTGTGGTCCAGAAATGAGTCCAGACAGACGTTATGCTTGGCTCTACCTTTCTCATAGTTCATTCAAAATAGTTAGATTATCCTGAGCTATCTTCTTTATTTATCCTGTTATAAGTTTAGGCTGCTGGAGGACATATGGACCACTTTTCAACATTATGCTTCATTTTATCTCTATTTTCCCATTCTGCAGTATTTTCTTAGTTCCACCCATAACCTTATATTGTTTCCTGTTTGATTGTGACTCCATTCTGGATTGAAATATCATCTGGGCAACTGACATCAACAACTTTGTTTATAGATGTTAGAGTTGGGCATATTTTTTCTGTTTAGTCCTTTTTGGTTTACTGTGACTAACTGTATGTGTTCTGTTTCATCCTGTGACATTGTAACTGGTCCATAGCTCTTCTGCTTGAGTGTATTTTTCCTGGAATCTGTCACTTTTGGAGCTAATCAACAATTACCTTTTGTATCGCTGCTTCTTTAGAGCTTTAGAGCTAGTTAAGCATATACTCTTAATTGAATATATGTTTAATTGTTCTTCCGTTGTTGTTTTTTCTCATAGACAACCATATAACCTCAGGAAGACAGACTTTACCATGACATTGGTGCCAACACTTGTTGGAAGATCTGGACTTGCTAGAGCAGTTTGAGCATATTTTATTACTGCTTGAATACAGTTATTGTTTTCTATCTTTTGTACATGCCTTCCTGATTTCCTTGGCTAGAAAAAGATAACAGACAGACCTCTTCAAATAGAAAAGGCAGCAAAACAAATGCTGCTACCTTAAAATTCCCTATACAAGGAAAAGGAAGGAAACCTTGTAAAGCTCACTGTTGAAAAAATGCAGTAATTACTGAGAGCTTGTGCAACTGCATGAACAGAAGAATCTTTTTTAAGGCTTTTTCCACAACTTCATCAGGCCAATATTTGTTGTAGGTGTTGAAATTTTGGCCAACACTGAAACCTTTTCTCACACTCTCTGGCATTTAAATGTAATATCACCCTTATATCTAATATTTCAAAAATTTCTTTAGGCAGGATTCCTCCTCCACTGATGCAAAACATTTCATCACACAAACAGCATGTGAAAGAAAAAACATAACCCTAATATAAACCCAGAGAGCACATTTATAGACACTGAGGCCACCACAAGTGTTGTATTCCAGACTTGAAATTGACATGACAGCTAAGGAATGATGGCACGGCCCCTCTCTACTGTCACATTTGTTGCCACAGCCAAGTGACATGTCCACATGTCCATTATATTAGCAGCGTAGGCACCCAGGATGCATTATGTTGGTTAAAAACAGATGATGAGATTAGTGATAACTAAAAATCCACAGAGTGCATCACTACATTACTCTAAAGACTGTGGAGTGGTGTCTGTGTCATCAGCCTCACTGCAAGAATGCAAAGTGGAAGTCAGGAAGCAAATGTCTGCCGGTTTGGACCTTTAACCTCCAAGCCTCCTGTTCTGTGCCTGGTAATCAGTCGGCGTAGAGGATAAACCCTGAGAAGGTGCTATATTTGTTGCTGTTGCCCCCGTGAGCTTTGCCCCCATCCAGTTTGATGAACACCTCATCCCCTGCATCCAGATGAAGTATGACACTGTTGCTGGCATAGTCATAACTCTGGTCTTGGTCCTGGGCAATGGCACTGGCCCTGACCTGGAATATTAAACACAGGAAGATGTAATGAGAGGTTAGATTAAAAAAGAAGATTCTTTTTTAAATCACTCGAATTTCCTCATCTAACGATAATATATGGATATGTTGCTGACTTTTTACACTCTTACATGTTTCAGATAACCCAAAAAAATTATATCATTTAAAGATATGCTAAATTAACAGAAAATTAAGTTTTTTAATCAAGGTTTCTTTTATGGGAGGGGAAAACATATATATCTAAATCAACTTGACTCTTTGCGAAGGAGACTTCCCAGGATAAATCTCTACTTACTCTGCTTAACTGGAATTATCCACCTCTCTTGAAAAGCTGATTTCAATTTTACCCCTAACAAAGATGCGTGACTACTGTTGAAACATAGAACAAGAAAAAATCATTCTTTTGGTGGCATGAAGAAGGCTGCAAAATTTCAAAAGCAGCAATTATGCCCCTATTTGATCAAACAACCCAAGTCAGTTGGTTGTTTGCATTGAAACAAAAAAAAACAAAATTACTCCAACGGTGGATCAAAAACGTATTCAGGAGGTCATAGAAATGGTAAATGGCCTGTTCTGATATAGCCCTTTTCAAGTCAGGAGACTTAACCAAAGGGCTTTACACTACATTCAGTCCTTTACCTAGCCTGACGTAGTCCGACTCAATTCTAGTCAGAATATGAGTCTGATGCTGCTCCATAGAGCTTTGATTATGGGGCGTGTTTCGAACGAACCAGGAAAAAAATGACTCTGCACTCAATTGGATAGACCTACAACCAATAAGAGCAGCGGAGTGCGTGACGTATGTTAAGCGAGGCATAGTTGTTGTCCACAAAAATCAAAGCGTGCAGTTTCACGCCTAGAATAAGAAGATGAGCCTTGATCGCGTTTCTCTGTTCCTCTTTTAAAATTAATTTGCTGTCGATATCTTCTAGAACAGACCTAATAGCAGAATCTACTCACCCAAACTCTCCAGCGGCAGCCATTATTGTTGTCGCCCAAGCGCGCTTTGGTCACGTGGTTGATAACGTTACTCTTGATCATCTGTCCATCATCGTATAAAGCCCGCCCTGACAATTTGATTGGATCGCCTGACAGTGGGCTTTAATACTCGCGCTACTATGGAGCAGAGCCAGACCGAACTTCCCGACCTCAAACCTTGTGGGCGGGACTAAGTTCGGACTGGCACCCAGGCTATCCTTTACCCATTCACGCACACACTCACACGCTATCGATGGCAAACTACATCCTAGCAACAGCTGCCCTGGGGTTCACTGATAGAAGCAAGGCTGCTGGACACTGGCACCACCAGTAAACAATACAGGTGAAGTGTCTTGCCAAAGGACACAACAACACTGAAAGCCAGAGCCAGGTCTTGAACCATCAACCCTTCAATTTCAGGGCAAACTGATACATCTGACACCACTGTCGCAACTTCGCCCCATTGAAAACAGAAGCATCTAAAGCACTGCAAGTTTTACTTACCTAAGTTAAGGTAATTGTTTATGACCTTAAAATAAGAGACTGAGCAAAGCTGCTGTATTGTTCAAATTTGCCAAAAGCACCTTGATGATCTCAAAGAAAGATTCTGACTAAAATGTACATTTAATGTAAATTACAATAGGATTTCAAAAAAAAAGGAACATAAAAAACAATAGTTAAACATAAGGGAGGATGCCATCTGTTTGCAACCTTAAGCCTAAACATACTTGGATTATAAAGTAGGGTAATAATATAAGGCTACCAGTAAGCCCACCTCTGAAAGGCACAAAACATGACCCAGGTTTCTGACCCTGTCAATGTCCTGAGGTATCCAAATGAAAATGCAAGATCTTAGACTGAACAGAAATCCTGTGAAATCTTCTTATTGTGCCTCAATACGGCATATAACATTAGCTTGAATTTATTCACGATGACAAAGAAGACTGGGAAGAAGTTTAAACTATTGATGACGGTTGTGGCCACCAAGGATGGCACAACCACTTATTTGCTTTGGAGTGCAAATATGTGGTTACAAAACTGACAATGTTGGTATCTTTTTCTTTTTAAGTAATTATGTCCTCATTTGAAAAAAACTTCTTTCATTTGTTCAGCTTAACTTAGTCTGCTATTGAGTATATTTTCTTGAATATCTGTAACATACGTATTAGCACTTAGTAACATTTAGCTGCCTTTTTTTAGTTAAAAAGAGAATGCACAGCTTGAATGCCATTTCATACATTGCACCCAATGATAGAATAAGCTAATTCCCATATGCAGTCCCTTTTTACAGGGCTTTGGATCAAATCTAATATAACAATTATGCTATCAGCAAATAGCCCTCAAGGTTTGTTAGGTAATCAAGCTTATTAACAATATATCCTAAAAGTGATAAGTTTAATGTCAGAAAAGTATACTTATAGGAAAGTAAAGCCTGTATTAAGAAGTTTGACTTTGTGTAAGTGTGTCCCCTCTGGTGAATATGTTTTTTTTATCTTATGACTCAGCTGTACGGGTCAGGCTTGAGTCAGTCTGCCTATGAGCAATAAAGTCAGTGCATACTATCCCTTTCCCTCATCTTCTACTCTTACGTGACATCCTCGTTCTGTTGGGTAAAGAGCTGGAAAATGTCGTGTTTTGCCACATATAAGTGTCATTTTGACAGCACAGGGTAATTACAGATGTGCCGGTTTGTGCGCCTCATCCCCAAATCTGCTTGCCTGCTCGGGGGTAAGTTCTTTAGCATGTAAGACAGATCCCCTCTGAGGGTTTTCTCCAGCTTTACCGCACCATCCATAAAGTTTAATCCATGCTCCGACCAAGATTGTAGCGACAGGTTGGCTGAACAAAAATAAAAAACATTATCCTCCAACAGAGTTATGGAGAGACACTTACAGTTTAAGATGAAAGGTTATGGGATACATGACGCAATGATGATTAGTCTTTAGGTATCCTTGGCTTCCTCTGCTTCCACTCTGCTTCAGCAGTATTAATTTTAAACACCTGTAGGAAAATTAAGATATTCCCCAGGTTTTCTACTTTTTGTGGAGCAGATGGTGTCATTTTGCCATATTTTTCCATTTTGACATCAGGATAAGATTTTTGTCACGATCATTCCCACCAGTTTTACTTATATTGTTGCAATCTTCTATTTATACAACATGCTGAAATATTTTCCATACCCCTTTTTACGTTTTTTAGATGTTTTTACAACAAAATAATTATAAAATATTCTATTTTATGTGAAAGTGTCATGATTTTGACACTGATGGCTGGTTTGATTGCTCCTTTCATTCACCTGTCTTGCTCTGCCCATTTCCTAATTACTCACCAGATCCACCTGTGCTGGTTTCCTATTTAGGCTGCCTGTTTCCCAGCCATCAGCGCCAGATTATGCTTGAGCCTTTGGTGTTAAGAGTTCTCTTCCATTACTAATAGTGCTCTGATTGTCGGATCCTGATTTGTTTCTGTATTTGGACCTTTGAGTCTGCCTTCCCCTGTCTGATCTGTTTGCCTGCCTGTCTTCGGACTCCTGTCAGATAGTTCTGTGGACTGAACTGTCTAACCAGGTTAGTGACTCATGTTTTCATAATCATCCTCCGTCAGATTATCACAGTCACTAACCTGTGTTTCTCTCCAATAGACGATCCTACTTCTGATGCCCTAGCCACTGCCGCTGCTGCCACTGTAGAATCTCAGCTTGTTGTTTAAATAAAAGCTTTTTAAGTAATCCACTGTCTGTCTTGCCTTAATTCCAGGTCCTACCTTCTGAGTCATTTTTACTTATGTTCTGTTTCAGAGTTAATGAATCTCAGTAGGATGGAATAGAGAATATCTGGAAAAATCCCATTTTAATTGCTTTATTAGACAATTGTTTGGGCTATAGGCTGCACAGTGGCGAAGTTGGTAGCACTGCCACCTTGAAGCAAAAAGGTTCTAAGTTCGACATCCGGCCCGGGGTCTTTGTGCCTGGAGTTTGCATGTTCTCTCTGTATATGAGTGGGTTCTCTCCGGGTTCTCTGGCTTCCTCCCACAGTTAAAAAAGATGACTGTTAGGTTAATTAGCTTCTCTAAATTCTCCTTAGCTGTGTGTGTGAATGGTTGTTTGTCCTTTTTGTCTGTGTTGTTCTGCGATGTGCTGGTGACTAGTCCAGGGTGTACCCCGCCTCTCGGCCATTGACAGCTGGAGATACCACCAGCACCCCTAACGACCCCAGCAGGGATAAGCATAACAGAAAATGGATGGATCGATGAAGGGATGGAGGGATGGATGGATGGGTTTGGGCTATAAGTGGGCCAATCTAATACATAAGTCTACCTTAATGTAAAGCATTTCATTATAGAATGTAAAATTGATTTCATTTTTTATTTATTTTCCTACTTAAGTGTTGTTCTCTTAATTCTTGCTTTTGTCTACATATATTATAGCAAATATTACATGGGATTTCTGATGACTCTGTTTCAACAATATCTTTTCTCTTACCACTCTTTAATCAGCCAAATTAAAGGCGAGAGTTAGGCAATGATAGTTGTCTAATAATTAGGGATGCACAATATTGGGATTTTGGCCGATATCCGATATGCCGATATTTTAAAACTCATGTAGCCGATACCGATGTTAAAGCTGGACAAAAATAAGTAGTCATTGAAAATAGCAGTTTTGTTATCCATTTCTGACACTTTGAAAAATAATATACTCAAATATATTTTCATATGCTGATATCAAATTGATTTTTAAAAACGCGGTATCGATCTATTTTACTTTCAAAATCTAGTGAAATTTCATCGTTCTGTTTCAAAGTCTCATGATATTTTGCAAATTCTTGTGAGATTTTGTTAGTAAAATAGATCGATACCGCGTCAATATATCAACATATAAAAATATGGCAAAATATCGTGAATTTTCAGGGGATTTCGTAGCATTACGATGACATATAGCAATATTTCATTAGTAAAAGAGATTGATATGGTGTTTTTAAATGGCAATATATCAGCATATGAAGATATTGTGATATTTTAATATCACAATTCCCTCGTCTTTAGAAATTTTTAAGTCTGTAAAAAAGAAGTTTTTGAGGAAGAAGAAGAAACTCAGAAGCTGATCAAATATCGGGTTAAATATCGGTGGGGTGGCCGATGTCCGATATTCAGTTTTAAGGCCGATTATATCGTGCATCCCTACTAATAATTGTCCTGTAAACAGCCTAGAAAAAAATGAGATGCCAACCCCTTTAGCTCGTCTAGACTCCAGACGTTTCCTGCCAACATCTTGGTAGGTTTGCAGTTGCACCATGCTATTTCTGTTGTCAGATGATGCATTAAAACATGCTCTGGAAGTTGTTCAGAAATTGTAATTGCTGAAAATGTTCTCCATCACCTGCTGGGTTCCTTGGTGTCCATGATCCTGTTTATTTAGTCACAAACCATCAGGACCCAATATAACAACTAACTTTACACTAATATTAGATCATTGTGAACAAAATTGGAGCTAAATGTAAATGAATGCAATACTTTGCATTGCATCTGTCAATCAGACACTAACTTTTAGCATCTTTTCTTTAATGTAATTCCAGATTAATGTGTCCAGTAAGCTAACGCTAATGTCCAGTCCAGAAGACACCTACGCCAATGCAGACTTCTATAGTTTAAAAAAAACTACAATCTAAAAATATGTATAATCTTCCTGTTTTTGAATGACAAGGACAGGCACGTTTTTATAGGCTTTTACATGTGTCAGTCTTGGTATGATTTTCATGACATTAAAAAAATTTTCTTCCTTCACATTTAAGTACCAAGATGAGTATGATTTTTTTTTTATTTTTAGTTGTGGTTTTGCTGTCCACCGTTACCATACAAGCTTGCCGATGTGATATTCATTTGATTCAGACAGCACTGAATAGTTGTAGCGCTCTGTGATTAGTTCTAGATCAAAATAACACAGTTGCATATTTCAGATCAGACATGTAATTGAAAAGTTTATCTCGATAGAGAGTCCTATGGTGAGTGTTTCCTCTTGTGAGGAATTCTTTCATTATGCTGAGATTATCTCCCATAAAAATTAGAATGGAAATAAGCCTTCAGTAACAGGAGGCATGTCACAATATATAATCTGTGACATGTTTTTCATTGCAAAGAGGATTATTTGGAATAGATTTTCCTTATATCTTAAGATATTTAGCTCCTTAAGGACTAATAGATGAACACCTTAAGACCAATGTGGTTTAATTTAACACAGAAGGCTTTTTCAGCGCACTATATTTTCCTCTTCCTATTAAGCTGCTCTGAAGACAGTGCTAAAACTTCTAATAACCCTGCTGTTCTTCACTGAAAGTTATTACTTTCATAAACAACCCACTTGAAGAACAGCTGGAGTTAGTGTTATTGTGCTCACTCGATGTTCAGCCTGATGCAGTCTGGGTGAGATGTTTGCGAGTGTTGTGGCTTAGATGAACATGTTTGTTTGGTGTCATCGCCAGCGGCCCATTAGGACATCACAAAATCAGCCGTAAATTTAGCAAATATCACGTATCGATAATCAAACGCTTAGGCTTGACAGGCAGCCTGATAACGCCAGTTGGCTCACCAAGTTTCTACAAAGCTTGTTGTATTCTAAAGGGCAACCGCTTTGAACTAGCCACAACCCCGGGCTGTTTTGTGATGTGTGCTCAGCAGAGATAGGCCTGCACTTCCTCCACTCATGTCAACATGTACATCATCGCAAGATGTGCAAAAATGCACAGATATACAAACTGGCAGCATGCCAGTATGCATTCTCATTATACCAAACAAACACCAGAGCATGTCTGAAATAGTTGCACACATGAATACCCAATTAAGACTGCCAGTAAACTGTTTGTATGTTTCCCTAAGCGAGGCCACCTCACTGTGAGTTTAAGAATTCAATCATTTTATCCTGCTATACACAGCAGACACTACACTAAGGTAGATTGGAAGATGCTGTCTTATATATAAAAGTTGTTCTTGCAAAAAAGCTACTTTATCAGACTGATATTTATCACTCCATATACTGCCACCTACTGGGCAGAATGTGAAGGTTCACCAAAAAAACAAAACAAAAAAAACGCACAGAAAATTGAAACAAATCATTTACCTATTTTAGTAGAGATCCCCGGCTATATTTTAACCAGTGGCTATTTCTGCATGAATAGCTTCATGGGCAACCCCCACCTTGTAAGACCATAGCATCAATTTGTTTGCACTAGTAAAGTTAGTTTTTCTTAAATTTGCAACTGTATATGTCCCCTCTTCAGTGCATAAAGGTCCAGTTATTTCTGAAAAATAAAGATGTTCCACATATCTTAACCGGAAACCTTGACATAGTAATACAAACAATTAAGCAATGTATTTAGGGTGCAACTGACATGGCTTTTCTTTTTTTTATTTTACTTTAACTGATTCCGTCCCCTGATCATCTGGCACACTGGGCCCCTACTGGCCCACAATAATCCATTATAACATAACAATTGATTTCTATCAGCGCTTTGATTATGTTATTTATGGAAATGCTTAAACTGTAGTATATGTAGGCAGTTAGATACCAGGGAAACTGTCTTTGCCACCTGAAAAAGCTTAAGGTGAAATGAATAAGAATACCCTTAAAAACCAAAAACAAAAAACGTAACAATATTAAACCAAATATGGGCCAAAATATATCATATGATTTCAACGTAACACTACTTTTCTCTTTGGAGAAATTAGCAATTATTATCTATCCATTAAAGTGGGCTTCATGTATCACTAGCAGTATAGTTTTAGAAAATGCTTTTACTAACCTAAATTTCTTTGCAATAAAAATGTAAACTTACTGTAATTTACCCTTGGAGAAACCAAAAAGTATTTTTTGTAGGTTAGTTAGACTTAGTAATTTACAGTAACTTTTATTTATGTCAAAGACTATAGATCCACAGGTAATATCAAAGAGGTAAATAAAGAACTAAGATCTAGGACTGGCCCTGAAAAAAGATTGGGATATTCAGGATGTTATGGTGATAAAAGAGATGATGCTGATGAAATGAAGCATATCAGGGGTTTTTAATATGTGGGAAGAAAGGATGTGTTTAGTTGAAAAACTGAAAGCCAGATTGAGCGAAACTGGCGAAGCATATAGTAAGATATGAGGCAAATGATGCAGTTATCAGTCAGCTGTACATTTCTGACATGGCTTTTTTTGTGTTAACACATTTTGACAGCTTGACTTCATATCGAAAACAAAAACTAATTTAGTTGTTGCCTGACAATTACAGAAAGCACTCCCTATATTCTTATATTTAAAAGCATTTCAGTTGATTTTTTGGTTTTTATAGTTTAAAAAAGCTACCCATTTGCCAGTTCATAAAAACAGCATGTGTGTGTCAAACGTTTCACCCACCAGACCATTTTTGATCAAGTCTGCCCACATGCTTGTCCCATCGCCTCCTCTCATCAGCACATTGTAGATGAAAAAGTAGGTTCCTGGAATCTTGCAGGTGAACTTGCCCGTCGCACCCTCGTAGTTTCCCCCAATGTTAGTCACCACATCATCAAATCGCAGAATGTCGTAGCCTTCTTGGGGGTTTCGTAGTCCTGCGTAAAATGCCACTCGGGGGGTAGTGTTGTAGGTGGTTGTGCTAACCGCCCCAAGGATCCCTGTGCGAACCATGTCTCCACTGTCCCCCGGTGGTCCCCTTGGACCTGGTGGACCTGGTTCTCCAGGAGGTCCCGGAGGTCCAGGTTTGCCTGGGCGTCCGGTTTTTCCTTGTGGGCCGTTCGCACTGTATGTAGGCAGTGGAGGACCGATGCTGTGATCGCTTAGGTCTTCCTGATTGTCCACCAAAAAGCCACTGGTTGATGTGTCTGTGTGGATGCCAGTCCCTGGGGTGCCCGTGCCTGGGAAGGGGTCGCACACCATCCGGCAGGTTCCCAGCATCTCATAATGGCTTGAGCTGTCATCTGTGCCACCAGCACCCACAGAGCTGACCAGCACAGGGATGAGGACCACCAAAACCAGGACTAGCATGACCCCCACTGCAGCTGCCACCAGGGTCTTCCGCCCGATGCTCAGCCTAGGAAGGGGCTGCGCTGCCAGCCTGGAACTCTCCGGGGCAGGAATGGTGACTGTGGGGCGTGCGTCCACCCAGCAGAACACAGACACGAGGTGGATCTCCAGTAGTGGAGATGATGCTCAGGGGGGAGAGCCGGTGTGAGTCTGCGAGTGTGTGACAGAGCTGAGCAGGAGTGGGGAGAGAGAAAGAGAGGGAGAGGAGCAAAGGACTTGAGTGAGCAAAAGGAGAGAGGGAGTGGAGGAGAGAGAGTTAGAGCGAATAAGAAAAAGAAGAAAGCTGTAGAATGAGAGAAAAACAAACACTAACTGATTCAGGGCTGAGGGGAACTCTACTGTTGGCAGATATGTAAAACCAAGGAAAGTATGAAGAACATAGATTTAATAATAATAAAAACATTGTAAATATGTCAACACATGAAATATGAAAAATGAGGATTGAGAAGCGTGCTGTCCGTCTCAATACTATACCTCTGGATGAATTCAAAAGATGAACTGTCTTAACCAAGGTATGTTTGTTCATCCCATGTAAACTGCACTTAATTCAATGTGGATAATTAGATTATGAGTCAACATTAGTCAAGCACCTTTGGACTGAGTAAAGCTAACATTTTACATAACTCCACATACCATCACCATTGTAAAACACAGTGGTGGCAACATCATGCTGTGGGGACACCTTTCCTTGGCAGGGATGGGGGAGCTGGTCAGCACTAATGGAAAGATGGATGGACATTTTTTTGGGAAGAAAAAAAAGCTGTTAGAAGGTTGCTAAAGACTTGAGTCAGCATGGATGGAGGTTCATCTTCTAGCAGGATAACAACCTCAAACCAAAGGTCCAGTCAGATCTTAAATGGAAATCAGTCTGACTGAACATGAGCTGTTTTTCAAAGAATAATGAGGAAACATGTCATTCTCTAGCTGTCCAAGTCATTGTGTATTTAATTTATTTTAAAGGTCAAGAGTGAAAAGTACTCATCCTGAATCCAGGTAAACCTTATGTTCCAACTAAAGCTCTGAGATGTACAACTTTGGCAAACTGAAAAAAGGAAGCTAAGGAAAGCAATTAGAAGTCTCCTCCATGCTCAACTAGTGTGATGAATCAGCTGTGAAAAAAATTGTAATTTGTTTAATTATTGCATCCTGGGGCTGTTGTAGAATTTAACATAAAAAGTCATTAATATTTCATAGTTCACCAAATGTCATCAGAATATGACATTTCAGCACTGCAGATTGACCCGTTTAGAGGCTGAAATTCAAAACAGCATAATGCTCCTTTGAAACACATTAATTATAAAAAAAAAAAAAAAAAAGAAAAAAATTATTTACAACTTTTGATTTTACAATCACAACTTCATAGTACCAGGGATTTGGTGTGACAGAGCAACACAAAGTATACGGTGGAAGAAATGTGACTTTCTATCCATTTTCTGTCTTTAAAAGGAAGCATTTAAAATGGTGGCTTGTGTTTTTTATTTTTTTTAATCCAATGTAGTTCACAACTTTGCTGAACCATCTTTTCTCTATTGGTGCTGCTGCTCCTTTTTGGAATATATCTACCAGATTCTAAATTATGTTTATTTGCTGATGAAATTTGACTACAGACATTGAGTTTGACATTGAGTCAATATACCAACTTGGGTTCACATCTAAACTTGGCAGCTAAAGAGGAGAAAGAGTGAGGCAGGGATTTGTTCATTAAATTACATGTTTATCAAGGAGGTGCTTAATGCTAAACAGCCATATTCAGAAATACATTAAAGAGATGTTCTATTTGTTTATTAAAATTTTACATGAGTGTGTTTTTTCAGGTCAGCTGCATATTTAATTTCTATATTTTGTACCTTATCAACAAAATAAATTCCCCATACATGTCAAACACCACTTGGCAGAAAATAAATTTTTTAAAATTCAGATTCTAAATAAACCTATTTGTCTATTTGTGTGATACTCCCAGGTTCTGTTTGATTTGAAATTTTGTTTTGTATACACTCTTCGTATACAAAATTACAATAAAGTTTGTGTAATTCATTTGAAAAACATAATATATGACATGATTTAATGTTTAAATTCATAATTAGGAAATTCAAAGCAAGTTAAACTTGATACCAAAATATTTTGTGAGATTTAAGTGAATATTGTTGGCTAAATGGGGAAGAAGGACTGCATTTTTAAAACTTCTGAGCTATAACTTGAGCTATAACTCAAGCTATAATTATATTATTAAGTGCAAGTTTAAGCTAAGACATGAATCTTCTTTTTTTTCCCCTTTTTTTATTTGACTGATAATAAAAACACTCTGTTCTTCTTATTTTTTTTGCTAAATCTGAGTTAACTTTGGGATAATCAAATAAACAATTCCATATGACAATAGTGGGTTTCAGAATTTTTCCCTTGGGCACGATTAAAAAAAAACAAAAAGAAACTCTACTATTCTTTTATTGCAGAGTTTACAGAAAATGACTGTATTTGGTATTCCTATCTTATGTTTTCCATTAAAAAATCTGGAACCAAATAAGAGTGAAGCATCTTATATAACAGGACGATATACGTAAACAAAAGTCCCTGCAGTGGATTTAACTGCCAAATTAATTAGGAGCATGAATTAGCCATCTGGAGGCTATTCTTTACCTTATCTTTATATTTCTTTGTTAGAATATTTGCTTTAAACTTTACTGGAAGCGATATTCCAATCAGAATATTTGGCATCTGTCATTTTGGCAGCAACACAGCATAGATTGTTGTGACAAAGGATATTTATAGCTGGTGAATTCTGTTCCAGGAGCTTCCCTTATGAATTGGGTCTGACTGTCATGGCCTACCCGGACACTCAAAGTCTCTCTAAAAATATTTTCGTCATGAGTCAAGTGACGAATGGTGTTCAGACAAAGTCAGGATTCGGTGAAAGTTCTTTAGCATTTCACAGATTATGACACAGCAACAGTACCTCCCTCAAGACAGGATGGACTCTTTAATAGTGTTAAAAGAACATCAGTCATCGAATCTATGCACGGATGCAATAACATAGCATAGCAATGGCTCCATAACTATACACAGCATATAGTTGGGCCATATCTGTATCCATTTTTGTTAATCAAAAACACTAGGCATAAAGTTATCTTTTGAATTTGTTAAAATTTCATTCAATAAAATTGAATAATATTTCACCTGTATGCTGTAGAAATATGTAGATAAAAAGGCTAACCATCATATTAAGCTATTCTACCTCTGTCAGTTAAATGGAAATAAGGACAGCAGATTCATACAGCTCGATTTAAACCTAAATATTTTGTCAATAGTTCATAAAATGCAGTTAAGAGGCCTGAATTGGATCTGAATTATCTGCAGAAATCCATGCCTCAGGCGAGAACATTTTGAAAAAGAAAATTAAATGAAAAAAATTTGAACAGAAATGTCCGTTTTTGTCTACATTTGAAATGGAATGTGTTGTGGAAAACGCATTCTTAGATTTCCTGAATCTACCATTCCCCAGTTAAACTTGATGGTGGCAGGGTCATGCTGTGGGATTCTGTTCTTCTGCTGAGGCAGCACCCATGGTTCAAGCTGTCAGAGCTACAACTGAACTTAGATACAAGAAGGACCAATTCAAAGTCAGACCTAAACCCAGATGTGTCATGAATCGGAACAGAAGGACCTGAAATTTAAGGTGAGACAGACAGTGGGATAATTCAGAGTTTATCTAGACAACAGGCTGCAGGTCTGTAGTAGCAGCAGCTAGGGCGTCTATCACTTAAAACTCTGTTGGAAAGAAACACAAGTTAGTGATGATGATAATTTGATGGAGCATGATTATCCAAGCGAGTCACTAACATGGTTTAACAGTTCAGTCTATTGGCAGAGAATGAGGTAGGATCCAGCCAGTGAGTTGGCAACAAGGTGCGGCGGGCGCCGCCCAGAGTGTCCCTGATGCTGCAGCCCTGGAGAACGGAGAACAAGCAGGAGTCCGAAGCCAGGTCAGGGAAAGAGATCAGAACAGGAAGAGTCTGGTTCAGAGGTCCAGGAGTCCAAAGACAGTTCAGGCAAACCATTCAGACGGGAACAGACAGGCTGAGTGGATGAGAGGCAGAACAGGTCATGATTAGGAAAGCAGAAACACTCAGGTTCCATAAAAAACACTCTCTCCACTGTGATCAGACAGGAACAGGCACGTTCACTGGATGAGAGGCAGAGCAGGTCAGGATCAGGAAATCAGAAACACTATGTTATGCTAAAATCTCTCTAACCATTGGTCAGCGAGAAGGAGGACAAGATCATCTCGCCGGAAAACTGGATGCAAGCACCTTAAATAGAGGCAGAAGCTGGTGGATCAAATATGCAGTGAATGTGCAATCAGGCAGAATTGAACAGGTGAATGGAGTTAGCAATCAAGCCAGTAATCAGCACCAAGACCATGACAAGATGTGATTCTGTTGCAAGTCTTCAATATTTGCAGCTCTTCATTTGTTTTGACTAATCTGGCAGAGCTGGTGGGAATATACCACCATAAGCCTACAGCTTTTATTGCAGCAAATGTAGCACTGTAAAACTATCACAGTGTGAGCTAAATTTCACTGACTAGTTTGGAACTTGATATCGGAATATACTCAATACAAGCCTTTTACTGAGACCATTTGTTTTAAACAAAGCTGAAACTGTTTATGCAGGTTCAATAAATGACATGCCACCTCAACTTTAACACCTACATATTGTTTTTATAAATGTTTTTTGCTATTCATAGCCCTCTACTTGCAGACTTTACTGCCCTCCTGTGGTCTTTTCAAAATATCCTGACTGTAGAGACGTGTGTAGTTCATAGTGAAGCCATTTTCTTGTTAAACTAACAAACAAACAAAAATCGGTAGGAGAAATTGGACATTTTCCATCATATTTACTCAGAGAACAAGAACAGTTGTCCATTAATTTATATTCTCAGTTAGACATTGGCTTAGATGGCGAGTTATACCCCTGTCTGTTACAAGATAATTCAGAACTAACACAAGCACACACACCGTTGCACAAAAGAGTGTTATTATTACCATAATGGGGAAATAAGTTGAGGTGGTGAAAGAGTAAAAATACCTGAGTGTTCACTTGGAAAATTAGACTCAACTAGAGACGCAACTCTGACACCATCTACAGGGACAGAGCAGACTGTACTGTACTTCTAAAGGAAGCTATAGGTCCTTAATGTCTCTGTTGCATCTTTATGCAAACACAGAGGGAGTATGAAGACTTCTGCTATGATCTGCTGGTGTAACATCAGAACCAATGACTTAAAGAAGCTCAACAGGCTGATAAAGAAGGTCGGCTCAGTTCTGGGAACTAATCTAGAACATCTGGAAATGATTTTACTTAGATTAATAGTTTACTAAATGAAAAGCATTGTGGATAATAATGACTGCCTTCACAAACTATTCTCCAGATCCACTGAAAGATAGACAGCAGACTCACAACTATCATCATAAGCAACAACTTCAAAGAAAACTCTATGGGCTATTACAACATTTGATTTCTCTTTGGTATTATTATTTTATTTTATTTTACTTAGATTGAAATAACTTACATAATGGTAAATAACCTAAAATTCTATATATATGGGTGAAGGATGAAATTCAGAGCCCCTATAGAGAAACCACTTATTTATAGGAGAATGTGTAAATTTAGTAAAGGATTAGCTGCTGCTTTGCGCTGCCAGTTAAACATTAGTCTCTTCCATATTATCAATCAACCTAAAACAGTCCAAACCAAAATATGTAACTTAATGAAAATAAATCTTATAGATTTTTTGCTTGTTTGTGTCACTAGGGATTTTAAAAGAATTATTTCAGAATGTGAGACCTTACTGAATGCAGAGATAATATACTGTGATCTTAAATACATGCACTTAGATTACAATTGATATCTTACTGTTTTTATGTACTTTTGTTTATGAATGGTGGCAATAACTGGAGGAAATTATAAAGAAAATGATTACGTTTTAGTGTCTAGAATGGTGATCAACTCTGTAAGCCTTCATTTTCCTTTACACGCCTCTCTTTCTAGCTGAGTTTAGCTTACTTTAACCCTGCTCAGTCATATGATATTCCCTTTTTTATTTACTTTTACATCTCTATTTCATCAAGGTATTTCCCTCGCTGATTTTACTTCACACTTAACAGTTAGTAAATGCAAATGAACAATATATGAATACATTATATTTTAGTACGGTAACAATGGCTCCATTGCATTGCATTGATTATAATTAGACAAGTAACTATTTCTGATTTATTCGTTTTTTTTGCAAAATTCCAGATGTAAATCCAAAACCAACAAGCTGTTGTTTTAATAATGCATGGTTTCTTTTCACAGAGAGGAAACACAATGCAGTTCTTGGAGTTGTATTTAGAAAGTAGAGGTTGTGGTCAGCAGCAGATCAAACTTTGCAAATGGAAAATTTTCCAGGAGTGACTGAAAAACAACCTTCGAATGTATGCATAAACCACCTGTTTTGTAAATGGAAATCATCCGAGGGCCGCAAATGGCCCCCAGGGCCTAACCTTGGACACACCTGCTTTAAATTCATCCCTATTGTAACACAACTTAGCAGCTTACAGGGAAGAAGTTTAGCTTTCTGAACCAGATTTTTAGGATGCAACTAGAACTATATATTATATATAACTATATAACTATATACTAGATATATATTGGAGAAATCTTTACATTTTGTATTAAAGATGTCAGAAATATATAATAATATTAAAAATAATTATAATACTAAGAAGATATTTCAGCAAATCTAATAAATGTACGAAATGGTCTGTAATTGTAATTCTGTGTAAATTTTTGCTTCAATGAACTTTAATTGATAACTATCTTTTCATTAACACATTTTCTATCATAAAGAAGTTTAAGAAAATAGTAATTTTTCAATTTATTTACCATATATACTTTCTAAACCACAAGGTGGCGCAAATGAATCATAGAGGCAAGCAAGGAATCCACCAGAACCACATAAGCACAAATGAATTGAGATAATACAGAAGCAAAGTAACACAGGCATTAAAGTTTGTATTTGTGTTGTATTTCCATTATAATATGCAGTCAGTAAACTGTAATCTGGGTTATATAAATTCTATTTTATGCTTTTATGTAAAAAAAAAAAAAAAAAAAAAGGCTAAATTTGGGTTGTTACAACTATCTTTGCTATCTAAAAGAAAACACATTGTTCTGTGCAGATACGGATCAGAAAACTTCCTGCAGCAGTAGGAGCAAGACTTATTGTCCTCTCAGCAGGGCAGTGAGTGAAGGTGCAGGCCACCCATCTTGACTCATCCTACACATTCCAAGATGGACTCAAGAGGTAACTGGAGAGCTGAGAGAACAGCAGGACACCTTTGATCACTGTAGTCAGAGTGAAGGGCTGCCTAAAAGAGCATTCCACTGACTTTTGGGACTTACAGACTGCTGTAATGTCAATTTAAACCTAATTGGATCATTTATATGTTTTTAAGAAAAAGAAAACATTTTTTTTTTTTTACTGTTGGCGAATTAGATTGTGTTTAATAACATTTTGTATGAGAGGAAGTCATATCTGCTCCTGTGGTGTTTACATAGGGTTCAAACAGAGTAACTTCCTTGATTCTTGCTTTTTGGACTCTTCCTTTTTAGGCAATGGGCTGCTGCCTCGTACGCCCTCTTGGGATTCTGTGGGAATTCCTGAGCTGGTTTGCTTGGCAGCTGGTGCTCAATCTTGAAATGTGTTTTGTTATGGGAGGTTGGGACAGAAAAGGAATTGGGAAAATAATGTGCTATGTTGGGCTACTGGTAGAGATGGGTTTGGAAATATGTGAGTGCTACGTTGTCTGTGTTTGTGTAGGCATTGCGCTTCGCAATGATTTTGACACTTGAATTTTGTTCACTTATTGTACTTCAAATTGAAGTGCTTTTTGTCTTCATTCATATCATGGCCCAACCCAATCTGTGGCATAAGTGTGACAATGCAGGAAATTAGCTGTTTATTACTCTATAAATAAAAAAAACAATAATTTTGCAAAAAATACTTTTTTTCAACATTGCTGAAGCTTAGTCTGATCTGATCAGTTTCAAAGTTCTTCCAGGGATTCCAATTTGAATTTACGTTTATATTTCTGACACATGAACATGTTTTTGTTTATTTTGTTTTATCATTTTAACAACGTCAGTCTAGTTGTATTTTTAGGGTTGTTGACCGACTAAAAAAAATGTGCGCCTTGATGAGTTCTTCAAAAATAAACTACAAATCGAATTCCTGTAATAGTTCCTGTTATCTGACCTTCAGCTCTGCCTATCTTTCTTGTACCTGTTGAATACAAATGAAACATCATGATTCTGCCATCATTATGTTCAATTGCAGGGGGATGTTATTTTTCTGGGTGAAAACTAAGTCATCCACCCACATTTAGTTTAATTTTGTGCTTTTGTTGTCCCACTGATTGCATTGTTATCTTGCATAATATATTTGCTTTGTCATCTTTTTATAAAAAAAAAAAAAAATAGATAGCATGATAAATAACTTATATCTTCCAAATGAGTGGTGGATCTCTGCTTGTCTGCCTTTGTGATTAGTGCTCTATGAGGTGGTCAACCTTTTCCAGCTTTATATTTATCCCAAACTGTATTCCTTGCCTCGTTGTTTTGTTCCTTAGTCTCATAAGGCTATTATTTAATGATGAGGGTGCCTCGAAAATGACACTTGGTTTGTTTACAGGCTAAGACTAAAATATTGTAATGCAAAATTGATACCTCTATTAATATGATGCACTACTTTGCAATGCTCTATCATGTTAGGTAATGAAGTTTATGATTATAGGTTTGTAAATATTTCTTCTTAATGATTCATATGGACAGGGACCAATGCTCCTGTAGAACTGGTCGAGGCCCCTGTAATGGCCCCTGTACTAAAGACAGAAACTGTCATTGAAAGGTCATTTTGCTCTATTTCATATTTTTACCTTCACTCTTTTATTTCAACAATGTTTTTAAAATGAAGGATTTGCACTTTTATTTAAGAAGTATTGAGACAGGATCATCGTTTCAGGGATGCACTCATTGCAAGTTTCAGGCTGATAATGTTTCAGGCTTATTTTATTAAAACTAAAAGAAAAAAAACCCTGTGAATCAGGGAAAATTTTTCAGAAATGTTTAAAATAACATTCTCAAATATAAATAAAATATTGAGAGCATTGACAAAGCCTTTGCAGTATATGTGGTCTCCAGAGCCCCAATCGACTCCTTGGTTCTGCGCCTCTCTTAATATACATTGACTCTTTTAGATTTATTACAACAACAACTGCAGTAAAACATAGAGTTCTAATTTAACACTAATTCCGAGAGAGACAAAATGCACTCATAAGTGTTACTTTAAGACTGCAAAACTTACTGTGTCAGTGCAGATATTAGAATACTTGGAGGACAGCAAGACTGCATCACCATAATGTCTGTATTGTGAAAAGATTGTGCTTATTATAAAAGTTTAAAGTGTGTTTCATTATTAGGTCACTACAATCATACATTTTCTATGCATATGAGCTCATATCTATTTATTGAAATTTAATTTCGCTTGAGTAACAACTTCTGTTTCTGTTGTAAAAAAAAATTTAAAAATTAAAAAGCAAAACGACACGTATTATTATTCAGTGTAAAGTGGTTGGAATGCTTCAGTAGGCACATATTTCCCTTTTAGGACATGTGGATCTATTACGTAATTTAGAGAACGCCCGGATCTAAGGCCAGCTAACTCTGTAAGAGTGGGAGGCATTAATGAACGACACCGCTTTTGACCAATCAGACACGAAAACTCTTTCCGTTCGTTCCCTGATTGGTCAGATGGTTCTCTGACGTTCAGTGTCTTTTTCTTTTTTCTTTACGTTAATGGCTTTACAGGAGTAGTTGAAGTCTTTACGCAGTGCCCTGGGAGAAAAACGGTTGGCGGAGTGCAAGCTGTTTTTTTTTCCCTCGCTGGACTTTTGTGTTGGGGAACCTGCATTAAGTTATTGAAGATAATTTTTTTTTTTTTTATTGAGTAGTGTTTCAAAGTAGCCAAGATGCCGGTTTTCCACACGAAGACCATAGAAAGTATCCTGGAGCCGGTGGCTCAGCAGATATCCCATCTGGTAATAATGCACGAGGAAGGTGAAGTTGACGGAAAGGCTATCCCGGACCTGTCTGCGCCGGTGGCTGCTGTTCAGGCGGCCGTTAGCAACCTCGTTAGGGTGAGTAACTTTTCTCCCCCACTCCCTCCCACACTTGTCTGTTAAACTCCCAGGTCCAGGCTAACGAAGCGCGCGCCTGGAGGGGGGTTGGACTAGCTTTGCCTACCTGAAGCTTTGTCACAGGTTTTCCCTCTCGAAATGAGCTAAACCTTAAAATACAACAATTTTAACCAACGGGATAGTGTGAGAAAACTTAAATGTTAGCAGGGAACGTGTATGGGGTATAAAACTTTCCTGAAGTGGATGTAGTTGGGGCAAAGGGCAATGACGCCCTTTTTCCCCCTTCAAAGTGTGCCCTGCCCTCCCTACGTAGGCACTGCTCGATGCTCACAGCGGCGGTGCGTTCGTGAATCACACCAATGGTCAGCCCCTCCATTTGCCACCTCACACACTCCCACTCAAAAACCCAGTGAAACAAGAACAAACTTCAGGATTTTATTAGAAACCTTCTCTTAGGTTGTTTACAAAAAATCTACCTCTTCAAAGTCCTAAAATATAACTTTCATCATATATCAATAAAAGGCACGTTTATTTGTATAGGACAGTTTATACATATATCAAACCAAAATTTGTTGCTGTATATAACATATTAACAGATATACATTTCAAATAAATGGATAAAAATGGGAAATAAACTGTTACTGTATATACTCTATTTTTTTTAGGTTTTTTTTTAGATCTTGCCATGAGACAGTTTAAAAAGGGTTACATGACTTGTATTTGTCTTTCTGTTAAACCCAAAGTTGATATTCACTAGTGTAGAATGAGACTCGTGCGATAGTATCAAGGTGCCACTTTATTGTATCTCTTATACCAGGGGTCTTCAACAGGGGGTCCTTGGAGGTACTGCATGTGGGTCGCGAAAGTTTTGGTTGATTAGACTTTTTTTTTTTGTTTTTTTTATTGCCCTGCCCCCCCCACTGCAATTTTTTTCCTACTATTTGAAATGTCTTTAAATACACATTAACATGAATTCAACACACTGTAGTAAACAGATAAATTGAGGAAGATGATGTCTTTCAGTCATCAATGCTCACATTCAGCGACACACATGATCTCTTTCAAGCTGGGCACCGTTTCATTCACAACACCTGTCCCTTCAACCAGTAATCAGAATCAGAAATACTTTAATAATCCCAGGAAGAAATGACTTTTGTTACATTACTCCATATGTAATAGATTCACTATTGGACCAGTATGATATAACACAATTTCATAAAATATATATTTAATTAGGGAGTCCCCTTTCCATCTCGCCATTAGTTTTGGGGTCTTTGGCCTTGAAAACGTTGAAGACCCCTGTCTTATATTATATCCGTTAGTTGTGCTGTTCTTTTTACATCTCTCCTTGCAGGTGATGAAGCAGACTGAAGTCGTTTTATCATTCTCTCTTTCATCTCTTCTTTCTTTGACCTTTTCTCCTTTTTTCTGTTTTTCCTTTCCTGTCCTACTTACAGTGCGGTGTCCATAATCTGTAATACTCCCGGCATAATCATTATAAAGCTATTTATATGCATAAATCAAGCGGAACACTTTGGCAATAGCCGTACTGCTCCACTTGTGAAAGCAAAATCTTTTTGGCTCTTTTTAGGCATCAAGACAATTATTCTTATTGCCACATTGCCAGACAGGACACTGTTAAAAGAGAAAAAAAAAATCCGTTTTTTAATATACATATATTATTTTTTGACTTTTAAATATAGTCAAAAAAAAAGATTTATGAAGTTAGAAATTTAACACATCCTTGTCCAGTGCATACTATTTTCTTTATTTATTTCCACTTTGTTATTAGTAAATTGTTTGTTTATAAATTGAACTGAGATAAATATATTTACAGATACCACAATAGTATTTTTTGCTTCTTAGCTGGAACTTAAATGTTTAATGTCTGGTAATTATATATATATCCAGACCATGAAATGAAAAATATTTAGTTTAGTTTATATTTAGAGTTAATTGTAATCTATACGTAGTGCTGTTTATTTTGAAAGTGTTTTTTATTTCTTTTTTTAGAAGGACGCTGTTTCACTATCATGGAAACCATGTAAGGAAATAATGCTGTTTCCTTCTTTTTTATCTTTAAAAGACAAACCCAACATGTTGTTCACCCCCTGTCAGTCAGTTCAAAGCAGAGGCCGTTGTTGCAGGGTAATGAATTTAAACAATTAATGTATCAAAATTAACTTTTATTCATCTTCTGCCGCTTATCACACAGGAATGATTTTTATCTCAAGTAAAAGGCGGGGGAGAGATGCTAATGCACCCAGCAGTCATGGTTCTTGACAGTGGGGGGAAGCCAGAGTACCTGAAGGGAACTTATGCCGTCATCGTAGGTCACTCTAAATGCAAAGCGCTCCCATACAGCAGACCTATAAAGTGCTGCTGGCGCTTCTTCCAACTCCTGTTCTTTCCCACTCGCCATACCCACACAATTCTCCACAACAACTGATTTTCTTTCTGCTACACCCGGCTACACTGCTTCGCTTCTTGTTCTTGTTTACTACTGGTGGTTGGCTTTGGTCGCAGTACCGCCACCTTCTGCTCTGGAGTGTAAACGCTTCGCCTAAGAGAAAAAGGAGCAGCTCATGAACCGAACGAAACACACGCGAACCGAACCGAGACAGTCGAACCGAACGGTTCGGAGGGTTTTCAAAAACCGTTCCATCCCTACTGCATTGCTCTCCTTTTACCTGAATAACAGTGTCAATGTGGTTTAGAGGTTAGTCTGAAACTGCTGTGTTGTTGAGGAAGCTTGTGGCCAGTTTGTGGTGAGAGGATTTAAATGGTCTAAATAGATGTGTTAGCTGTGACCTTAAACTAAATGGAATTTAGTTAATCTACATCAGTAGTGTTATGGCTGCTGGAATCCTTAATGAAAACAACTTTGACTGTGTGTATCTGACCTCTATCTTCATACATTGAGGCTCTTGTCCTCTACTGGGAAAAAATAACATTGAGTTAAAAGATTAGTTTTTATCTTTTAACTACTCATTTGCAATCCAGGCATTCAGTGTCTTGCTGTTCTCTAAAGCTGAAGTTATCCCTATTTTTTTTTTACACTTTTCTCTTTCCGCACCATATATTTTCCTTCCACCGAACTTTCTATTCATATGGCTGAATATAGCACTCCATGGACCACAGTTTCTTCAGCAGATGAGCTGTCTTGGCTTAAGTTAGCAGTCTTCCCAAAAGTTATGCTTTCTGAAAAAACATTTTTCTGTATTAATAACCTGACATCTTTTTAAGTTTGGGTTTGATCTAAATTAGATTTTATATGAATCAAGATAAAGACCACATGTTTTCATATGCAGCGGGTTACTGAAGATAATGTCTTGGTTAATGCATTGTTTGACTGATAAACCAGGCCGGTCCCTGTTGCTTTAAATATAGGAACTGTCCTAACTGATCTCTGGCCATCGTATCCGGACACATGACAACATCCTCCCGTAGTGATGAGACATCCCCTGCTCCCTAAACAATCATGAATTAGTCGGATGTTTCTAACAGCGGTCTGAATCAATGCACCAGTCTGTAATTATTTCCAGTTGCTGTAGCAACATTACAACATGAGATCATTGAAGTTAGGTCTCAGATGTAATTGCTTTTGGTTTCAGTCCCTTGAGTCATAAACCACCAAGCTTAGCATAGAGGAACAGCCCTTTGTGTGGCTTTTATCTTTGGCTTCTTCCACTTAGAGAACTTTTTTTTTTTTTATTTAACCTTAAGGGTTTCTCTGACCGGGATTAACTTTGCGAGAGAGGATTTAGCTGCCTATTCACGCTTGCCTAGGAGCAAATCCTTTCCAAAGAGATGAGGTGCACTTTTTCATAACTTGAGAAGAGTGTAATCATATTATTTTATAAGGCAATGTAGAACTGGAGTCATGAACGCTGAACTGAAAGCTTGAAATGGCCACAGCTGTGGTGTCTATTTAACCATAGACCACTCAGTTGGTCTCTGAATGTAGTTTCCCCCACATGTCAAGCAGACAGGCATCAGTTTTTGATAAATGTGGTATTTCTTTTTCAGGAAATGCCAACAAGCCAGCAGGTTCGATTGATCAAAGAACTTGTTTTAGATGACTTTAGTTTCTACTCAAGTGGATGACAGTGCAGTCTTTCTAAATCAGTGGCCAGCAACATATGGAGCTGCTAGTGGCTTTTTAGACACTCTTTAATGGCTCTTCATCATTTTGGTTCAAAGTAGTAGCTAATTTTTTGAACAATAGATATATTGACAGATGCATGTTTTTATTTTTCACTGTTTAATTGCATTAAATTAGCAAAAACTGAAATAGTCGTCAACTAATTCAGTAATCGATTAGTTGTTAACTTGAGTACAGAGACTGTAAAACATGCTTTTAGCTGCCAGAGCGGCCCACTTAGAGCAGTAATAATATAAAAATTGTTAAAAAAATATACAAATATTTTGTATTTAGGATTTAAATTTTTTTTTTTTTCTGTTAATATGCTCTACCCAGAAGTCCTGAAGTGGAAAGTTTAAGTTTTACCTATTTTGACTTCGTAAAAAATCTTCTTTAAGGAACCTTTGGCTATCCAATAATTGATCGATTAATCAAAAAAAAAAAATTGACAGATTAACCAATTTGAAAAATTATCATTAGTTACAGCCCTGATATATATTGTTTTATCTTTTTTAAGTGGTAAAGTTATGTTCAATAACTTGATTTTCCCGAAATATCATTAATGTATAGATGTGTTTAAAAAAAAGTTATTTTATTTATTATTAAATGTCATGTAATTCACAACATATATGTACTGCATAAGAATTACATTTTTTATATATATATATATAATATATATATATATATATATATAATGAGAATAGCAGAATGCAGGCGACGTTCTGGAACAGAATTTTGTGATGACATGACTTGTGGATGTCTCTGCAAAGAGTTTATTTACTAGCTGTGGTGCAAGATCTCTGAGATTACAAAATATTGCGTAAAGAAGTGCATGCAGTGACTTGAAGACTCATTGGTCTGATAAAAGATCATGACTGGTCGATTCGTCTGCACAATGCAATGCACTTGCAACACCCCAGCTTGTACTTAGTTACCGGTACTGAAAATTTGCCTTTTTAAAGGAAATATAGATGATGTAAAAAGAGGAAGCATATATTTTTTTGGTTTCTGTGGTATTTGACATAGACAAGTTTCTTGATAATTTCAATGAAACCGTTTTCTGGAAGGCTTTTCAGAGCACAAAGGTGTACCATGCTGTTTGACAAGTGGAACCACTTGACCCTGTTAGCCATTATGTCATTCTGGAGACAGTCCAGTCCTCGTTGGTTGAATCCAAGTAAATTTCCAAAATTTAAATTGGTTTCTGACTGAAGGCAGAAATTCTTTAAGAGGTCATACTCCACCTGTTTTTATTTTTTTACTCTACGGGAAGATCATTCTCAAGATGCAGCGACTCTGTGGAGTGTGTTGAAAGGGAAGCTCAGGAAGTCAAGTCAGGAAGGCCGGTCAGCTGTCTCCTCCACTTGGGACTTGATGCTGAGCCAGCTCTAGGAAAAGCCCATGACTTTGATTATGGATGGGCCGTCTGGCGCCTGGTCCTAACCAAGAGTACAATGCACCTGCACTGTTAACCCCCCACTCCCCAAATTCAAGATCAAGTTGTGCAAAACTACTTTTTTCTAAACCTTTTTTTTGTCTTGCTTTGTATTATTTGATCTGCTATATAACTTCTGTTCTGAATCTGAAACAGGAAACTTTTGCTTTTACTGAAAGTATCAACTCAATGCTTTGTGCAAAATAAGCCAACAGAAGTTCTATAGAGCTTTATATATCATTATTGTGTGCTTGTGACTGAAATGGTTCAAATAATTTTTTTTCTAAACTTTTATGGCAGAGAATTGGCGTCTGCAGTAGGTTTCAAATGAATGCATCCTTGTTAACCAATAAACTTAAATAGATGGAATGAATCATCAGTTCCCTTTGCTCCAATGATAAAGTATTAGTTAGATGAAGTACCAAAGCAGTTTACCAAAACAATATTCCTTAAAACTGCCTTACAGCATGATTCAGGCCTGTTAAGAATGTTATTGCACAATCTCAAATCCTATCATGACTTTTATTTATTTTTTTCTTGAACCCACCGTAAAAAGAAGTTGAACATTTTTGAGTTTCCTTCAGAACATTACATCCTTTTGGATAAAAATAACAAGTAAACTGGTTTATGACACGTTACTCAATATTGCCTGGTTCTACCATCATAATAATAATTTTGTTTTCTTTGAGCTATTCAAAATTGTCCTTCTGTTTACTTATTTATGGTAAAAGATAATGTTAACTAATTTCTTAAAAAACAGAGTTAAAAAATGTTTTTCATACTAGACTAGGTCAAAATGATGACCATTTAATTTAGTCCTGTGATAGTGAAGGGGTTAAACCAGCTTCTTCCTTTCCCTTTAGATCTAAATGTAATAAATCACGTAAAATAGTAGAAATTGGTTTTAATATGTTTAATATGGTTTATAGTCCTATATCAAACATCAACAGACCCCCTTCAAACAAGAAAAATGCTACAACAAAAACCTCTAGTTGCCCTTGTCTTTAAGTTGTTGTTGGTTTGGGGAAATTTAAACCAAATCTTAGCTTTTACTACTTGCTATATTTTCCTGACGAGCGCATCGCTCACACCTGACAAACGGTGAAGCGCCTGGAACACGAGATGCTTGTGACTGTGACATACCCTCCCTGGCTCTAAGAGCTGTTTTTACCGTGGCCGAGGAGGCAGCTTGATTTGTGTCTCTCATCACCTCAGATACACCGCGTGTAGCTGCTGCTTCCAGAACCAAATGAATAAATAACGTCTGGCAGCGCTTGACAGACGCATGATAAAGGCATCGACCTTCAGTGCTACCTCTCAGCCAGACAGCTCTTTATTAGTCTACCGATAACTGATATATTAAATTGGAAGTTGCCACTGAGATGATTAAAAGTAGATGATGGGATGCGGTGTGGTAATCAGTGCTTTGGCTTGTGATGATATTAACTACATTTAGATATGCTGAATTCATCCTTATTTGTTTTTGAGAACTGTGCTTGCTGTTGTATCTCATCATGGTCACCATGACTATCAGAACATTGTGTTAAAGCTTCCTAACATGTAGAAAGGCAGGCTGTGTCCTCCTGGCAGCCTTGAGGTTCTGACAGTAGCCCTTTTTTTCCCCTCCGTAGAGCGACGGGTGACTGCTAACAAAGCCAAGTCTGTTCCAAAATAGCAGCCACTCTATCAGGCTACTTCACAGCAACACAGGGTTTCTGCATTTGAGCTCATGTGTGGTTAAAGGACTGTCCATTTCCGATCCACACACAAATGCAAAATGACACCGAATGGCCATTGATGCTTCAAGGCAGCTTGGAACAAGAGGATGAGTCTGAAAGAAGTTGGAAGTTAGCAGCTGCCCTCCTCCTGATGCTATTCAGGGAAGATGGTATTTTGGTTTGGTTAGGGTGGTCTTCTCTTCTTTAACGTTTCCCATTTTTAGAAATGATCTCCACTTAATTTTTTAAATAAAAATGTAATTCTTTTTTGTTTCCAAGGTCTCTTGTAGTTTGAACATATCCTTGTTGGATGTAGGGAACTATTAATACAGACAAAGTCCTGCTGCTTTTGGTATTTAGCGTATGTGGTTCAGTCATTACAGAGGCTCAGAATAGTAAGAAGCTTCACATGTTGCTTGACAACAACAGATATAAATTAGAATCTTAGTGAACTACTGAGCTTCTGCCAGTTACTGTCTTTAGCTCAGCAGACAACAGGAATTGGCTGTGATGGAAAGAGGAAAAGGAAGACTGTTATGACCTGTTGAAAACACCCTGAGCCTCAGATTCGTCCCGTTTCCGAAATTCCAGCTTGATGCTTTTAAGAGAACATAACTCATTAACACAGTTTGCATTTAGCCTCCTGTTGTTTTCTTTTTTCAGTGTGCAGCTGAGATCATGTCTGAACTTGACTGGTTCTTAGCTCAGCTTTGAAAAAGACAATGTGCAAATTTTTTATCAAATGTTTTGGTACCTCTAGGTGTATTTAGACAAAACGCTGCATCCACGGTGATTTCCGCAAGCACCGTGGGGAGTTCACTGCTCTGCATTTTAAATATCAAAAAAGTGTTTTTTGCAGCTAAAACTGTCATTTGTTCTGATTTTGTTTTTAAGATGGAATAATTTTTCATTACGGCCGATGACGTCGCCATCACAGCAGACATTAATGCCGCGCTCATTTCAGAATATAAGGTTATTGCATAAAATAACATGGGCTGACATTGAATATAACATTGGAAATGGTTAGCTTATTTATTGGGTGTTTCACAATATTTATTGGTTCATAAACCTCCCAGATTCTTCAGTTTGGCTCTGCCGTTACCCTTGGCAACCCCATAGCATTTCCTGTCAAGGTCTCTGTCAGAATTTTACAATAAAAGCACAGGTGAGACTTCACATCACGGACTGCTGCTAAATGGTTCTCTATGAACAACTTTTGAAATTGCTTAGGGAGACCATACATTTTTTTTGAAAAACGTTAAAAACGTAGATCACTTTGGTTTAGCTAGAGCTGCATTTTGCAGTATTTACGCAAATCTATTCATGCAGAGAGCACTGATCATGGGCAGTGAGCAGCGACAGACCGCGTTCTGTGCTGGAGAATAAGGAAGGAAAACAAGCAGTCCTTCTAGGGCTAAGTGAAAGGGCTTTTTAAAAGCCACCTAAAAACCTCTTCAGAGCATTGCTTATTTCATCCTTTAACATTATTTCCTCTATGTTCCATTTTAACAGAAAAACCTATGTCACCACTTGGGCTTAAGCAGCTAATCAGATTAATTGTGATTAATTGATTATTGAAATAATCGTCAGCTAATTTATAAATCGATTAATCGTCAACTGGGGTGTAGAGACTATAAACATGCTTTTAGCTGACAGCCATGCATATTGATAGAGAAAAGTATATTTTTAATCTTAAATGCAAAATGTATATATATATATTTTTTTTTACTATTTTGATATAATTTGTTTTCTTAAGTGTGTTCTGTCAACTAAATTCATGCTTTACAGTCTCTATACTCCAATTAATAATTACGTGATTACTAAATTAGTTGATGATTATTTATTTCAATAACTGATTAATCACATTTAATCCAATTGGTTCAGCCCTAACCTAGCTGCACACGGTGAGAGCGGAGCAGTGAACCGTGTGGGGTTCACCGCTGTCTGCTTCCTTGCCCCTCCATGCTCTATGCTGGCATAGTGATCCAATGTAAATCCACCACCACATCACGGACACCTCACTCGGTTTAAATGCATCTTTATAGCTGTAAACAAAACAAAAACTAGCAAAACACTTTTGGGGCTTTGACTCATACACTGCCACTTAGCTGCAGACGTGTCTTTCCTTTATATTATCATTGTAACCAGAGTGATTTGCAAAACTATTCACACCTCTTGAAGTTGATGCATACATCTGTTGGGTGATGTTTCAGTTATTCATTTATAGAACCGAATAAAGCGAAGAGCAATAAGTTGATCTTTTAATGTGGGGAACCTGTCAACAGGAGGGCTATTTTTTTATGTAAGGGCCTCAACAGACGCATGAAAAAAGGTGCTTTGTCAAATTAAAGGAATCAAATGAAAGGTTTACTGTCTGAAATTAGGCATGTAATGGATTGATGTTACACATAACCCTGAATAAGCTGTCCCTTGGTTGAACAGAATGGTGGCAATATCATGTTAATGAAAAATTTCGTTTTGCTTCTATTTTATATTTATTTGAAAATGTTTGAACTCTCAATCAAAGCCCTTGTAGCACCAACAGTTTTTCACATGGTCTTGTAGAATTGTTTCAAACAAGATCATTTATGATAAAGATTGTTAGTTATTTATTCTCAAGACATTACTGACTATTAAAATGACCATTTAGAAAATCTAAAGATAATGTGTAAAGCTAATGCGTTCAATTGGATTTGGGAACACTACCTTTTGTTATGGTAAGCCTAAGAAAAGAAAAGTTAGTCTAGATCATGGTGGCTCTTACACTCCTCTGAGTGGGATAGTCTCTTCTGCTGTTTTAGTTTGGAGCAACCTTAAACCCTGATATATGACCCCCTTGTTACTTAAAGTGACATTTTGTTAAAATATGGTGAGAAATGTAAGCTTAAAAACTGGAGTGGCTATGTAGCCCAATTGTTTGCAAGAAGCAGAATCATCTGCAGCTTCGAGCATGCTTTATACATTAGCTTTGGGAAAAGTAGCAGGAATCCTCTTTGCTTTCCTCACTCTGACTGGTGGTGGGGATTAAAGGAATTTGTCCCTTAGGAAAAAAAAAATATTGCTAGAGGGGTTTGAAAAATCCCAAAATATATTGACAAGCTTGGCAACACAGGACTGTTGACTCCAGTTTTCCTTCACTACAAAGAACAGCGCACAGTAAGCTTCATACACTGGCTAGTAGGAATGTTCCGATCCAATATTAATAACAGATACCGGCCATATATAAGCCAAAAAAAAAAAAAGAAAAGAAAAACAATATCAGATTTAGAACAGCGTGCATCTAAAATCCCTGATTACTAGCATATTGATAGTAATATTATGCTTCTGTTTGAGTAATATCTCTGATCACACATCACACAATAAAGTAATAGAAGACTGTGTGCATTGTGCTTATGTGGCATCTGATCAATATTTTAATATATTAACACTTAAAGCTGCAATATTGGGATTGGATCAAAAATGAAAAAGTTGCATTAAGACAGACAAAAGCAGTAGGTGATAGTTTTTCAAAATAAAGTAATATTTTCATAATTTTTTCATTGAAACATTTCATGGTATTTAAATTCACTTTATAAACATCATGATTAGAGTAAGTGAGCTTGTATACAGTATTTTATGCTATATTTTATGCTTGGCATTGTTTAAACATTCTGAAGGGACGGTGACTCTTATTTTGTTGTGGCGGTGTGCCACACCTTTCTACGATACATCCTGCTTATTCAGATAGGCTTAATCCATTGCATACTATTATGATAACTTTGATATAAGTTACTAACGTTTGGGAAAACTCACCTCTCATCAGTTTTGAAATGAACAGTCAAAGACCCTAGCATTAAATAAAGTACACAGGTGCGTCGTAAATGGCATGCAGGAAGGAGACATCTTTCAGTTTGGCATGAGTATAAATGCTGGGCCTATTTTTAACATGAATAAAATAACTGCCCTTTAATGGTAACTGAGTCAATATCCCTTCATATGTTCATCTCTTGAGTACAAACAAATGTGATCTCATCCAGGAAGCCTTTGCGTGGGTTGAGTTCAGTCCCAAGATGTGAGGTCATGTTTTGGGCTGAAACAGTCCTTCATTGAGAAGCCAAGGATGTGCAAAACCATTCTTCAAATAACAAGGTGCTCTTTCTTTCACAAACAGATGGAAAAGCATTTTCTGGATATAGTGTGCAGCATTTGTCGGTTTACAATCTTAAAACTCAGCATATTTTATTCAGATCTGATATATCATAGATCAACACAAACTACAACTTAATTGTGAAGTTTAGATCAAGTGGGAGAGATTCCAGTTCTATGTATCATCTTCATATGTTACCGAATAAGGAGTTAATATTTCACATTTGTAATTTTTATCTCCATATAAATCCACCCATGTAAGGAGAGACAAAGGGACTTGGCTGGCAGGGAAAGGATGCCATAAAATTAGAGCAGTGTTGCATCCAAAATCTGATTTTGAAAAGTATAACAACTGTGACACCTAAATTGTCGGGCTTGGTTTTTAATCAAAAGAAGCAGGCAGATGGACGATACCATCTTTAGAGGACTTTCAGAGATCCACATTGGTGCTTTTAGTTGTGCATTGAAAATCGGCAAGAACAAAGGCGTCTTTGACATGTGCTTTCCTTCAGAGCAGACTATTTACCATTGAATGGAAAGATGAATGCAGCTTAATGAAGGGCAATTCTGGAGGAAAAGTGAAAAAGCCTACAGAAGAGGAGAGACTGGGCCATAGTTAAAGCAAGATCGCTGTAAAATAAAAATTTAAACCCAGTACACTCATGTCCTGTAAAAACAATAAGGCAAATTTTCCCAGTGTTTGGTTTTTCAGTAGGACATTTGACCTTAAAATCTGATCACAATATGTGTGGTACTTTAATAATAATGATCAAATTAGCGATGATGGCAACTTTATTAATTCTGTGAAGTTGTTCGTGGGTAACTGTAAAGCTTCGAATGCACGCCACAGCAATCAGAGCCCATACAATCACAAAGCACTACTCTCACTTAAAAAAGGCTTCTTCAGTAAACCAGTTGCATAAGGATGTGTGATTTGTATCACTAAACACCCCATAGTGACCCCATTTAATCATATTCTTCAAATTTGCCAATGCCCCAATGGGAAGAAGAATTAAAGAAAGAAAATACAATAAATAGAAAATTATCTAGCCTAGATATTTATCTGGATAACCATTTATCAGCATAGTGATATATAGTTTTAGAGCACTCAGCTGAAATCAACTTGCTAAACGTCTCCAGATAACTTCCTTAGACTAAACTAACTCAATCACACTTGATTGGCTTTTTTTTATTTTCTCACAATATGCAGAATTGATGTGCAACAAAGACCTGCACAGTTTGATCACCAGTCCCATGACTGAGACTGCTGAGCATTATCGTACTCTAGGAATAAATGACTGCTAAGATGTTTTGATTTAAAACCTCTGAAACAGGTTTGTTTTACGACAATCTCTATTTTACAGGTTGGAAAGGATACTGTGCAAACAACAGAGGACCAGATCATGAAAAGGGATATGCCCCCAGCCTTTATCAAGTAAGCTACAACAATTGCATTTTGGTGTTCATATATCTAAAGAAATGCTTTAATTTACCCTCTATAGGATGCTCTCTATTAGCCCGCCTCAGTGTCTGGCTCTGGTGTTAGTGAAACTGTTTTATTATATAATTTTTGTAATACAGATGAGGTCCTTATCAAGTGGGAATGCTTATGCATTCCCACTTATTGTTGTTCACTTTAAATTTTTCTGACTCTAACTAGTCCCGCAGTTTTCAACCGATTTCAACAATTTTGGTATCAAAACGTTCAGCTCCTTCAGGAGAATTCTGCTATGTCTTTTGGTAAAGATATTTTTGGTAGTTTTCGCGTTATTCAGCTTTTTCTGCGTTTTTTTTGTCCCATTGAAATGCATGTAGAATTCTTAGATTTCAGCAAAATTCAGCTAAACCTTCATCATCTTTGACCTTTAACTACTTCAGCATACTTTCAGCTAGAAACACCATTCAACTTTTAAAATGTTTCCGTATCTTTCTGCTATTACTGTTTAACTCGGCTTTCTGCTAACTTTTACAGTTTTGCTTCAGTGAAGCTTCAAACTTTAAAAGAAATTTTTAAGATTTTTAGATTTATAATGGAAGTCTATGGACGGAATTCTTCAACTGCTAGAGTGCGTGCTCTAGCTTTTGAGCTGTTCTGGTTTTTCCGAACAAATTCTTCTCAGTCCCTCATTTTTAACTCAATTGAAATAAATTATACATCAAAACGTAGGGATTTTTGTCAGGATTCAGGAAATATAACCCTCATTTGTGTGGCATTTATGGTTTTCCGACAGTTTGACCCAGACCACGAAGAAGTCCACATTTCCCCAATAGAAATCCAATAAGAGATTTTCCAAAAATCACAGACAAAATCCAAAACGATACATATTTTCGTATCGCTCCCATTTATTAACTATTTGATGTACTAACATGAAACTTGGTATACAACATCTTCAGAACCTTCTAGCACTCACATTGAAGGAATTTCTTCAATATCATTTATGGTTTAGCTTTTTAGCTGACTTGTTCGGGCATGGGAAAACGCTGCTTCTGAGAAAAATCCTCAAACTCAGAAAATGCACATTTTTAAATCGTCACCGTGGCCAAATAGTTTTTAGTAGAAACATGAAAGTTGGGACAGTCGAAGCCGAAGGATGGCTGACGCCAACGGTGAAAGAATTTTTTGAATACCTTTTACGGTTTTAGCTCACCACTCGTTTGTTCGCAGGGAAAGTTTTGCTTTTGAGCATTCTGCTCTACCATGTTGCTGCATGTTATTTAATGAGACCAGCAGGATTTATAAACCTTTATATTTCTCCTTCCCATTAAGGCTGAGAATGAGCTACAGCCATGAAAGTTATCCCAATTGGAGACAAAGGATAGCTGTCGCTTAGACTGAAAGAATTTTTTAGATACCATTTACGGTTTGTCTTCAGCACTCGTTTGTTCTGAGCTGATATTCCCATTCAAAAAAGCCTGAGAGGAAAGGAACGAAAGTGAAGCGCGTTTCTCTCTCTCACTGACAGGCTCGTTAAGCGTTGTCAAGGTAACCGTGCTTCAAAGAGATTTTACCTCTGCCACTTTAAACAGCACATTTTAATCTAATGGAGGAAGACAACACTGATTTAACATTAGGAAGTGGATACAATATGACTACTGGCCATGACCCTTCCCTTCACACACAACCCTGATAGACTTTCAAAATAAGACTCCGGGGACCCTTCAAAATAAAAGCCCCTTAATTAAACTCATTTTTTTCCCAGCATATGGCTCAACATTATGACCCAAACTCAACCACTTTTTAAAAAATGAGACTCAAGGGGGTTTTCAAAACACACCCCATGGAAAATTTCAAAATAAAAGCCTCCCATTGCCACTTTATCTACTGCCCTAATAACAAGGGAAAAGAGTGATTTAACGATTGGAAAGTCATCAAGTATCAATGCTGGGTCTGACCCTTTTCTCAACACACAACCCTGCTAGACTTTCAAAATAAGTCTCCAGTGACCCTACACAATAAAAGCCTCTATATTATACTCGCCTATTAATTGATGCAAATGGCTCAGCATTATGACCCAAACTCTACCAGCTTGTTTCTATTAGACTCTAGGGACCTTTACAAAACATACCCCAGAGCAAATTTCACAATAAAAGTCTCCCATTTACGCTCTAATACAGTATCTATTCACCCAATAACATGGAAAACCAGTGATTTCATATTTAGGAATGGATTCTATATCACTGCTGGGCATGACCCTTCCCATGACACACATCCATGATAGACTTTCAAAATAAGACTAAAGGGACTCTACAAAATAAAAGCCTCTTCCTTACATACACTCATTCATTGTGCCATATGGCTCGTAGCTATGACCCAAACTCAACCAATTTCTTCAAATTACACTACCAAGGCCTGTTGACCACACACCTCAGTGCATATTTCTTAATCAGGTTCTAAGATTTACACTGTAATAAAGCATCTGCTAACCTCGTAACATGCAGCCTAAGCCTGCCAATGGTGCTGTCATCAACACAGCGGCTCCTAACATGCAGGTTAATTTTTTTTTATAAATTCAGCTCCTTAAGTGGTATTAGCTCTCTTTCTATAAGCTTCTCTCTCTGTCCTTCCTCTGCTTCTCATGGTCAGCCCTACACATAGGTTTGTATATTTTCAATCCTCTAAGGATGACACTGTTTTCTTTATGCTGATCAACCAACACATTTTAAATCATTTCAAATTGTTGTGCCAAGTCTTGACATTTCCACAATTTCAAAATGTTGATACTTATTCAATACCATCTTCCTCAACATTTACTTCCCATCCTTGAGCTACTCATATTTTCTTCAACCAGATAAGATTAAATTTTTTCTTTGTAATTTCTTTTCTGATTCAGCTAATTTAATATTTTTCAGCCTATGCTGTGAACCTTGGCTTAATTTTTCTCTTTTTCTGGACAGGAATTAAGCTTTTCTGTTTGCTGCTAATTCATAACATGCCTGACATGTTTCTGGGCAGTAGGTGGCCCCCTTTAGAAATTTTTCTAGAAACTTGATAGACATTATATTAAGACCCTTCTAGTGCACATATTAAAGACATTTTTTTATATTATGTATAGTTTTGCTGTGCAGCTTTTAAGATGAGTTTGTTTCTGCCATTTTACTGCCAAATGATTCTACCCTACAGAATCTTCAGATGATTCAATTGTTTTCTGCAGTTTGAAAGTTCTTATGACTTCCTTTCACATTTTCATATGTTCCTCAGCTAATTTGTGCTTCTTTTCCTTCTCAGTTTATTTAGCTAATTTTTCTCTTTTCATTCAGCAGAAAAAAGCATTCCCACTTTGCTGTTTCTGCGAAACAGCTTTTTCTAGTTAAGTCCTTAAGGTCCTTAGAAGTGCATTCTTGTTGAAGTATGGAGTATAGATTTCAAATTTATTTAGAAAATATAGTTCTAGTCCTGTCTTATTTATTCTACACAAGAAAAAAAAAACTGTAAAGTGGTGTGTGGGCAGCCCCCCCCTCCAAGGTCACGGATGAAACGCATTGGCATGCCGAGGTTGTCAGGTTTAACACTTTTGGCGCCTCAAAGTCACTTCGTCACCCTGTCGTCATCCATCAGCACATGTGCTGGAATGCAAACCCTTCTCCCCACTAAATATAGTGCTAGACGGAGCCTGGTTTATGGCCTGGCTTCTTCTTATCTAGTCACACAGAAAGACCCTTGTTGCTCACACACCAGATACTTGCATCAGTCTCCATGTCTTCATCATTCAGTGTCTGAAAGCCAAAAGAGGGAAATGGTAGCAAATTCCCCCTTTTTTTTGTTTGGCTTTAAAATGTGGAAAAATGCTAATAAAGATTAATTCTTTCAACAGTTCACCATAGGCAGAGCTAGGATGTGTTTAGTGTGGGAACTGGAACAAATCCAGTTCCTTGGCGTGTTGCCTGTTTCCATGCACAGGCTAGTTGTTTGGACAATGCAGGTGGCATGTATGACGATGAATCACTCAGCTGAGCCTGCAGATTTTCCTGCTCCGGGGATCACTGGGTGCATCACACCCAGGGGGGAACTATTTGAATGATTTATATTCTTGTCCATACTAGGCATGGGGCTGGTATGAGACTCTTAAGGCTTGATAACCTTCAGATCAGTGGCTGGGTCACACTGTGTTAAAACCAACAGTTAAGCACAGATATACTGCAGAAACATGAGGTATATATCATCATTGCAATGATGGTGTAAGAAAGAAAAATCATAAAGGAGAGTTTGGAGTGCATAACTATTGGTGAATATATGCTGTGAACTTGAACTTGACCTGCTAATGCAATATCTCATGTTACCAGATGTTTGCACCAGACACAGTTGACTATAACTGCAATTAATTGTAATTATGAAAAAATGAATAAACTGGTTAAATGAAAACACTACCGTAAAAAAAAAAAAAAAACACATAAAAATATATTTTATTATTATTATTATTTTTTGTTTTTTCTATTAAAAAGTTTTAACACTTCGATGGGGTACGTTTCCGGTCACATCAAAGTTATTACATTTCACGAAACTGTAGAGGAAACACTATTTTTGCATCACACAAGTCACGTGATCTGCATCTGTAGCTTTATAAAAATATATATTATTTGGTTTGCTGCAACGAGCACGCGAGCTGTGGTAGAAATACGGATATATCGCATGTGATTACATCCGCCGCTGCCATGATTCAAGAGTAATTGCATGAACAAACATGGTGTCTGAATAAGGTGTGTAACATTGGTTGGGCTGAAAATGGCATATTTGCTGTTCTATGAGCCCTAATGCAAGCCTGGTTAAAAGCCCTAGAATGAAACGACAGGTTTTCTTCCTTTTATGGTGTGCTCATTAATATTTAAATGAGCTGTGCGCTGATTGGTCGAGTGAAGCTGCTGAGCAAAGACATGTCAGAGCAACAAGCACTCACTCGCCGAAATGTTGAAATTGTTGATATGGCAGGGTGACCAGATGTCCTCTTTTTCCCGGACATGTCCTACTTTTAATACCTAAAAAATGTCAGAGGGGAATTTCAAAATTGTCCGGGATTTCTGTCGACTATGGTGCAGCACATGGTCAAAAAACACTGGTCGCTCGAACCGAGCCGTCAGCTCCGGGGCTGGTGCGGGAACCCCGGTGGACGGAGGTAGTGAGACAGCGGAGGACGGAGCGACCGAACCCGGCCCAGTGTTGGTAGCCTGCACACCGGTGGCCCCGTGCTTCCCACCGCTTGCCACTGGCCCCCCTCCTCTGGCTGAGAAAGGCCGGCTCATGGCTCTCTATTGAGGTCCGGTCCAGTCAGCGGCCCAGCGGTCGACACTTCATTTGAATTCGCCTGTTTTATGGTGGTATTAGCCAATCTGTCTATATGATTTGACTGAACTGATTCTTTGAAGTACTGTGTAATAACATGTTATTCAGTACTATACAAATAAAAAATAAGTTCAGTTTGACTTTAATGGAGTTTGCAAAACTAGGGGAAAATACATACTTTTTTTCTGGGAGAAAAAAAACAAAACAAAAAAAAACTGAGCAAAGTCATTTACTAACAACCATTTAAAATGTAATATTTTTCATTAGCGATATTAAAATCATATTAGAAGAGACAATGAATCAAATTTAATCTTGCAGATTTCTGAGGCGCTGCCATCAGCTCCCTCTGTCTTTGGATTGTTGTCTTTTTCTGCAGATAATGATGAGATCAATTCTTTCATTATTCGTTTGTGCTTTTCAGAGTGGAGAATGCCTGTACAAAGCTGGTTCAAGCTGCTTCCATGCTGAAAGCCGACCCATACTCTGTTCCGGCTCGGGATTACCTCATCGATGGTTCCCGGGGCATTCTGTCTGGGACGTCTGACCTGCTCCTGACTTTTGATGAGGCAGAGGTATTGAATTCATTTATTATTATATTCTGGTTACAGAGAATATTCGTCAAACTATTTCGGTCATCTTTCAGAAACTGATTCATCAATACTGGGAGTTTCATGATAATTTACTGAACACTGATCACTTTTCTGAAGAAATAATTGTAAATTATTGTATTATTGAATTAGGCTTTTAAATGGATTAGGGTGGTGCTTTAAAATGCCCATGAAAAGTAGATAAATAGGTCTAAATATCCTTTTTTTCTGTCTGAAAAACCCTAAATCAAACAAGCCTGACATCTATCAGTCCCATCCTTCATTTCAGCTCAGGGACAACAGGGAAAAGTTGCTGATCACTGCTCTAGAATCACATATCAAGCACCCAGTCACGGCTGCAGGAGTCAGCAGGAGGCATCAGTCAGCGCTGCTGTCATGTTTTTGCAGTGCAGCTCAGGAACCACAGTGGACATTATAGAGGTGACTCCAGCAGTCTAGTGATTCAGAGGAAAGTGGTTTCAATCTCAGAGGGAGGCTTTACAGAGTAAAGAACCTGTTCAGGAAAAAGGGGGCAGTCATGTTTACATAATCACTTTTTCAGGAAACGTAGCTTTATGTTTGAATAAATCTTTTTTTTTTTTAATGTAATTTCATCTGATTGCTGTCTTAGGTCCGCAAAATAATCCGTGTATGCAAAGGCATCTTGGAGTATCTGAGTGTGGCAGAGGTGGTGGAGTCCATGGAGGATCTGATCACATACACAAAGAATCTGGGACCAGGTCAGTCTGCTCATCCAGAGCTGTTAGAGAACATTAGTGAACGAGAGAGCGAGGTTATAAGACAACACCCAGAGCTTTGAATGTTTTAGAGCTTTTTAAATCAAAATCTAATCAAATCCAAAAGAGATAATAATAAAATATCGAAATTATTCTGTAAAATGTCTTTGTTTTGGGCAGGGATGACCAAGATGGCGAAGATGATAGATGAGCGCCAGCAGGAGCTGACACATCAGGAACATCGTGTGATGCTCGTTAACTCGATGAACACGGTCAAAGAGCTGCTGCCCATCCTCATATCAGGTATTCACTTCATTTTTGGCCAAGACACAAGGCTCGCTTTCGCTCTGATTGTTGTTAATTTAGGTTGTTGATTTTTTTTTTTTCCAAATCTATTAGGTATAAAAATCTTTGTTACAACCAAGACATCTGGGAGCCAGGGTGTCGAGGAGGCCCTGAAGAACCGAAACTTCACGTTTGAGAAGATGAGTGCTGAGATAAATGAGATCATCCGAGTGCTGCAGCTTACATCCTGGGATGAAGATGCTTGGGCCAATAAGGTGCGGCAAACCAGTCATGTACTTTTTATTTACACATATTATCTATGCCAATATGGGTATTTTCTAAATCTTGATTATAAGAGAAAGGTTAATAAAATGGTTTCTTTTATATTGTCTAGCTGACAAAACCCTAAATACTGTTTCCAAACAAAGCAAGTTATTTTTTTTCTCCGACTGGGAAGTTGATGAAAAACTGATGGTGTGATGATCTAAACATTCACCAGAACTGGATCATTCTTATTCTGTTCATTATTCATGTACATCTCAATGAATTGCAATAAGGGTGAGTATTGGCATGTGTTACGATACGATACATGCCATGATACTCGGCCCCCCCCCATTGTTTTAGGTAAAAAAAGTATATATGTTTTTTTATATATATATTAGGAACTGAAAGATCAATATCATATTTGATATATCACCAAATTGATTTTTTTTTCCTCCCCCCTGACACCCCTAAATTAGAGTATCATAACGGTAATTTATCTCAGTAAATACATATAAATCTGTTACACTAAGAAATAGCCCTATTATTACCGTATTTTCACGACTATAAGGCGCACTTAAACGTCTTTTTTTTCCCTCAAAATGTGCGGTGCGCCCTATGGTGCGGTGCGCCCTATGTGTGTTGTAACTGCGACTTTTGAGACCACCTCATTGAGGAGATGATGAAAGAGTGGCTGAATGTAAGGAGACCAGGTGTTTTTCCACCCCTCACCATCGCTGTTAATATGTAACTCCATGCGTGCCCATCTCACAGCTGATGTGAAAAACATGGGGAAACAAATGAATGCTGTGCTTGCTGTTCAACCGCTCGACATCGGTGTGAACCGGAGCCAGCAGGTGCAGCAGAAGCAGCGAGTTTACATGCAAAGTCAATGGTTGACGCGCGTATAGGTGCAGCAAAAGGTCCTGCAGCGCGTTTTGGTGCAGCACGTCGGGAGCGTTTAAGCATCTGAAGCGCCGCCAACGCGCTGCTGCTGCTCAAGATGGAAAAATTGAAGTTTTGCTGCTGGACGCGCCGCATCAACCAATCAGAGAAGCAGATCTGGGAGCTGACAGCGAGACAGACAGCGCTCTGATGACATATGATATTAGATGAAAAAGGCTGGGTGGATGCGTGGCTGAGGCAGGTGTATCTGAGAAGACTAGGTGTTTTTTTCCACGCATCACCATCGCTGCGTGCCCATCTCACAGCCGATGTGAAAAAAAGGTGAATCAAATGAACGCTGTGCTCGCCGTTATCCCGGGGGTCTGACAAAGGAACTTCAACTGCTCGACATCGGTTTGAAGCGGCCGTTCAAAGTAAGGCTGCAAGCAGCGTGGGAGCGATGGATGACAGACGGAGACCACAGTTTCATGATAAATGGAAGGCAGCGCCGGGCAAGTTACGCCACCGTTTGCGGATGGATTGTAGATGCTTGGACTACTACGTGTCTGCTGGCTCTGTTGTTCAAGCTTTTGCAAAAGCCGGCATTATTTCTGAGGAGCTGTGCTGCACAGAAAGTGACTCTGACAGCGCAGATGGGGAAACTGGCATGTCTGATTTAGCGCAGCTGTTTAATTCAGAAACAGAGGATGATGACTTTGATGGGTTTGATTAATACTTTGTAATAAATACATGAATAAAGCACAATCATACTCAGTTTTGCTCCCGCTCTATTTTTCTACCTGAAAGCTTAATTCAACAGCAGCCTCTGGGCCGGGTCTCCTCCTCTTCAGCGCGGTGGCTGGCAGGTGTTTTTTCATCTAAATAATCTAAATCTTGCAGCTATATTTGCTGTGATCAGTGGGAATAAAGTAGTTTTAATATGTTTTTAAGTGAGAAAGTCCACCTGAAAACTTAATAATTGCAGTCAGTTCATCCAGATTATCTATTTCTGTCGGAGGCGCTCAGACCCCCACATACCAGCGTTGCACCGACAGTAAATCCCTTCAACAGCAGCCTCACCGCGGTGGCTGGCAGCTGTTTTTCATCTAAATAATTTAAACTGGAGGCACCAGGATACCGGCAATAAAAGCGAACATATTCCGTCGGCAGGTTTCAGGATTTTAAGTTAATTTAGGAGTGATCACAGCGCTGTGTCATCTGCGATGTGTCTGTCTCACGGCCAGCTGCCAGGTTTGATTAATACTTTGTAATAAATACATGAATAAAGCACAATCATACTCAGTTTTGCCCCCGCTGTATTTTTAAATACGCAGTAGACGTATTTAAAGGTAGTAGAGGACATGTACCTGTATATAAAAAACGCGCCCTATAGTCCGGTGCGCCTTATGTGTGTGTTAAATACAGAAATGGGACACATAACTGAGAGTGCGCCTTTTAGTCCGGTGCGCCTTATGGTCGTGAAAATACGGTACTATAGCTTGTGTATTTTTTTCTTTCTTCGGACGACTTCCTATAAATATGCTTAGATAGAACACTGTTTTTAAGGCAAAACTTCTTTACAAAGATTCTGTGCAGTGTCATGTAGAGTTTAATTTAATTAATGTTTTTCGGGTTTGGGTAAGTTTTCAATTAATAGATTATTAAAGAATTAACTAAAAAATGATTTAATTTTATCATTTTTTTCTTTCCAACTTCTTTTTTTCTATCATATTTCTTTTCAATCTTCCTCTTTTCCATTCTCCTGTCCTTCCTTCAATCTTTCAATCCTTGTCATTTCCTTCTTTCTTTCCTGTATCCTACTTCTCTTATTTCCTTGTATCCCCTTTCCTGCTCCTCTCCCTTCCTCTTTCTGTTTTTTTTTTTTCCTCATTCTGTTTTTTTAGAGCCTGTCCCCCGTTGAGACGTATGTCATAGATTCATGATAAATTTTAAACAAACCAAGAACTCTAAAAGGCTGAACAAAAAGTCTGTAATTTTCCCCATGAAATTTGTAGCCTGTTTTTCTTGTTGGGGGTGTTAGTGACTATCTACTGAAAAAAAAAAAGTGGAGTCAGCAGCCTTTCCTGCAACATTTCCATGTTGAAATTAGTTTTTATTGGTTTTAAAATATTCAGTGAAGTGTGTTAGTTTTTTGTATTTACTTAGCTGTAAATCACAATCCTCAACATCAATGCCTAAAATATATGAATCTATGATGAAATGGATTTATGTATTAAATTACTATAAAAAATCAGTGACTGTCTTAATTACTGAGATTTAATTTAGTAGATAATTTAAGCAGAAAAGTCTGAGGTTTTATCTCAGGTGGTAATTCTGCATCCTTTTAAATATATGTATAATCTGCACTCTTCCTGCTTCTTTTCCCTCTTGAAGAACCACATCTTCCCACATCTTTGTTGACACCATTTTCTTTTTTTTCTTGCTCCTTATTGGTATGTCTAAAGAAATCTTTGCATTTATGTTGTTCTTCCTGTCTTTTCACTGTTTGTTCTCACTTCAACCCCTGTAGAAGGTAAGCCCCTCCCCCACCCTGTCACACCCTGGTTGTGCAGCAGCATGTCTGACATGAGTGAGCTGCATTGTGCTCTGCGGTGCCTCTGTGCTTCAAAGTGGTTAGCTATGAGGTTGAATGAAGTTAATATAAATTTTCAGTTTTTAATAGTTTGAGTTTGGTTATATGTGAAGTTTATTTTTCTTTTGTTTACCATTTACCTTTAGTTTGTATCAACATGTATGACCCATAAATGCAGCCACTTCCTAGACCAGTTGGTTTAACTGAGTCATGCAGTTTGGATTTAGGTTTCATTAAGGAGAATTTTCTCATGGTTAACATCTACCTACCATGAAAAGCAGGTTTCTCCTGAAAGAGAAGAGATCACATAACTCTAATAAAAAAAGTCTTCTGTTTTAATCAGTGCTAGATTCCTTCTAAATCAACACTAAGCACAAAGTGTGATCATCTTTGCTACTGAAAGGCATTCAACAGCATTGAAAAAAAATCCTGACACCTTTTAAATTAAAATTAAGTCTTCTAAGGAGCTGCAGGACATAAAACCAATAAACCTACCCTACTGTCAGCGTTACTTCACACCTCCGTACTTCCTCTTTTTTTTTTTTTTTTTTAACCTTGCTTTTACTTTGTCTTGTCTATCATAGCAGGATGTTGATACAAACCTGTCAGCCATATAAGGCTTTACTTTGTCTTATTTCAGTTTTTCAGGTTTTCTCACAGTTTGGAAAATGATCAATGTGGAAAATCACCTTTATCATTGCTTCATCCATCCATTTAACAAATGGCCTTGGGTGTGATTTCAAATATAAAAACCTTTATAAGCAAAACGCCATAGATCTTTACCTTGGTAATTTGTTTATATATATATATATGTATGTATGTATATATATATATGTATGTGTGTATATATATATATATATATATATATATATATATGTGTATATATGTATATATATGTGTATATGTGTATATATATGTGTATATGTATATATATGTGTATATGTATATATATGTGTATATGTATATATATGTGTATATGTATATATATGTGTATATGTATGTATATGTGTATATGTATGTATATATATGTATACGTATGTATATATATGTATATGTATATATATGTATATGTATATATATATATATATATATGTATACGTATATATATATATATATGTATATGTGTGTATATATATATATATATATATATATGTTTTTCCTTTTTTCTGATGTGCCTTTGGAGGAAAGAAGCAACTCACTAAACCATTTACAGCCAGTGTGACTTTGCTTTGTTTAGACTTCGACAATGGGCTTAATGGAAGCATTGTTGAATCTGTGGCTGCTGGCAGACTATTTTCATCCACTTTGAATGAGATACCATGAAGCTACTTTTGGCTTTTTGAAAAACTCAGTCTGCTCAGATGGTTTCTATATAAAAGGAGAAGCTGCATGGTTTGAATTGTTTTGCCTGATGGATCATAATGACGCTTGTGTAATTGATTTGGACTAATGTTTCTTTGAATGAAAGGAACATTGCAGCTTCATCATGAGTGTGTCCAGAGCAAACATAGTTCAATTAACAGCCGTGGGAGTGAAAGTTTTCTTTACTATGCAATCAGCGTATTATTGAAGGGGAGAAAATTAGAAAGGAAAGTATTTTAAGGTTAAAAAGATGCATGTTTTTTTGTTTGTTTTTTTTAAATTAAAGGACACAGAGGCCATGAAGAGGGCTCTAGGACTGATCGACTCCAAAATGGGTCAGGCTAAAAACTGGCTGAGGGATCCAAATGCTCCACCAGGTATACAGATTTAATGCATCCTTTTGATTCCAAGAGTCACTTTGGAAATTGATTGGTCTTACCTTTGAATTGTTTTGCCTGCAGGGGAGGCTGGCGAGCAGGCCGTCCGGCAGATCCTGGATGAAGCTGGTAAAGTTGGTGAGCTGTGTGCCGGGAAGGAGCGCAGAGACATCCTGGGCACGGCCAAGACTCTGGGCCAGATGACTGATCAGGTGTCTGAGATGAGGGCGAGGTATGTCGATCAATTTTTTTATATTCCCTATCATATAGTTCAACCATGTTTGTTCTCAATGAATAGTGTGTTCTCTGTCCCAGTGAAGTAAAAGCTTTGTTGTAATTAGATCATTGTTATAAGAGTGGAACTCTTGATCTCTTGAATATAAAATTATTGCTGCTAGATACCCTGAGGTAATTCTGATGAAACAAAGCTGTAGGGAATAATCTAGATCTACTTATAGCAAACCTAAAGTGGTCCATAATTAATTGGAATAATGGGATCAAAACATACATTGTCGATTTTGTTTGTGAAAAATAATCTAAACAAAATCTTTTGACTTTCATTTGAAAATTATTAGCTGCTTTGTGTTTTCTTTCACCTAAAATTATCATAAGATTGTTGGTATTAAGTAAAAATTTAGAGAAAAGTCAGCTATACTTAAGCAAGGAACTGTACTGCTAAAAGAAAAAAAGGCTTTTAATGTCCAGACCGGGGCTTATTAGAAACCACCTGGACCCATCTGATGACCTTCCTACAATTTTTGTCCACTCAGAGGTCAGGGAGCGTCTCCGGCTGCCATGCAGAAAGCGCAGCAGGTTTCCCATGGCCTGGATGTGCTCACTGGCAAGGTTGAAAACGCCGCTCGCAAACTCGAGGCCATGACGAACTCCAAGCAGGCCATCGCCAAGAGGATCGATGCTGCACAGGTGAGCCAGCAGACTTTTTTATGTTCACAAAGCAGAGATCTGAGCTATATCTTTGAAGCACAATGTTGTGGTCTCTTTGCACAGAGCTGGCTCGCAGACCCCCACGGTGGCCCAGAGGGAGAGGAGAATATCAAGGCCCTCCTGGGTGAGGCCAAAAAGATTGCGGATATGTGCGAGGATCCCAAAGAGCGGGAAGAGATTTTGCGCTCTGCTGGAGAGCTGGCTGCCATGACGGCCAAACTGTCTGAGCTCAGAAGGCAGTGAGTTTCCGTCAGCTTATCTTTGTCTCAGTAAATCTACTAGATCTATTTCCATACATTGTTACAGCTGCTTGGGTGTTTTCTAACAGTGCAGGAATTAGTCCTGTAATAGCAGGCAGGGTTTCTACACAGACTGGAAAAGTTTGGAATTTGATTTCAGTATTTTCCAGGTCTGGACAATTATGAGAATTTGTGTTATTGATTATTACAGTTTATTCCTTATCTTGTTGTCTAAATATGACATTTCCTTCATGAATGTTTGTCCTCTTAACTCTTTTGAAAAGCATGTTGGGTAAATTTCCTGTTATATCTAGTTGAGTGTTTTTCTTTTTTCATTCCTCCAACTCATCCATCCAACTCTCTGTTTCACTTTCTTTCTTATTTTTTACTTCCTTTCATTCCTTCCTTCCCTTGTGCTCTTCCTTATCACCTTTCTTATTGTGTCCAGCAGTTCTTTTATGTCTGTGTTTCCTTCCTTATGGATTCCCCATTTCCCTTTCATGTCATTCATTCCCTGATTCCCGCTGTCCGCCACCCGTCATGGTCCTTCCTTTTTCTTATTTGTTCATTCCTCATGTCTTTTCCTCCTTCATGCTGTCCTATGTTCTTTCCTTTCTTGATTCTCTTCCTTCCTCTTCCTTTTTTCTTCCCTTATCCTTAGTTCACTTTCTTTTTGTCCATTTTTCATATGTAATTGTCTTTCATTGTGTATTTTATACAGTTTTAATACAAGAAGCGTACTGTAACATGTCTGCCATTATTTGATAGGGAGTGTTTGTATTCCTATTTAAATCCTGCCTTGTTGCATAGCCTTTTGTTTCCATTGTTTTTATAATAAAATGAGCTGCTGTATCTGTTCATAGGGGTAAAGGTGACACTCCTGAGGCCCGAGCCTTAGCCAAGCAGATAGCAACAGCCCTGCAGAACCTGCAGTCCAAGACCAACAAGGCTGTAGCCAACAGCAGGCCTGCAAAGGCAGCCGTTCACTTGGAGGGGAAGACGGAGCAGGCGCAGCGCTGGATCGACAACCCTACTGTGGACGACAGTGGTGTAGGTAAGTCTGGCTTCCATCTTCCCTAAACTTGTTTCTGTTTCACACTCAACCACATTCCTTCCACTCCTCTGGTGACCTCATCCACTACACGCTTCCAAGTCCTGTTGTGTTGTCCTTTGGTTTTGGCATGACTTCAAAAAATCTGGACAACATATTTTTACGTTTGAAAAAGCAGCTGTAAGCTGTTTGCTGAAGCGGTATTGTGGTAGAAAGAAAAAAACATGATACAGTGGAAGTTACTTAAGCAATAGGCTCACCAAAATTAGAAAAGTAAACAAGATTTATTTATACTTAATTTACATAAACTTATTCTATTTGAATTCAGTTGTAATTTCCTCCGAAAATTTTCTTATCAGTCAAAAAGTAAAGTTACTGCTAACAAAAACATTTGAGGAACTGAGTTTAAAAAAAAAAAAAAATCTTATAGCGATAAAAGTAAATTGTCTGCACACAATTTCACACCAGGCTTTGCAGAGTTTTGTAAACAGAAAATCATGCATCCTTTTCTGTCCACTTCTAAAGATCTAATGTGAATTCTAAAGATAATGCAATAGTTTGTGCAAAGTGTGAAATGTTTCTGTTATATTTATGCAAGCACTGTGCATTGTATATTACTTGCAAAACATTTATTTAATTCCTCTAATTATGCAATAGCCGGCAGGAAGCGAACAGGTCCAGCTACAAAGGAAACAGGTGCTTTATGTTGCAGCATTGAACCAGAACAGAAACTTAACAGTTTTGGTGTTGCAGACAAAAATAAAACAAAATTCTTGACTTCTTATTAGTTGATTTCCATAGATAATTACCTGCATTTAGCCAGTAAAATGTTTGCTATAATTTTGTTTCCAGGCCAGGCAGCCATCCGTGGCCTGGTGGCAGAGGGCCGTCGGCTAGCCAATGCTCTACAGGGTCCGTACAGGCAGGAGCTGATGGGCAAGTGTGAGCAAGTGGAGCAGCTCATGGCCCAGCTGGCTGACCTGGCTGCCCGTGGTGAAGGGGACTCCCCGCAAGCACGTGCTGTAGCTCAACAGCTCCAAGAGACCTTGAAAGTAAGACTGGTGCTCACACCCCATCAATAGCTGCAATAAAAGCTCTAAACTTTACATGCTAGGGATTCGTGCATGGAGAAATGGCTCCCTCTAGTGGTGTATTGTAGTGGAGAACTTAAAGCTGTTTAATTTTTGTAGATCTTCATGAAATAATTTAGTGTTAAGTAGTTAAGAAAAGTAATTTTTAAACTGATATTATTTTAGTGCATAGACTTTTTGAAATGATAGAGATGCTGTCAACACAGTGAAGTTTAAGTAAAAACTAGTTGTGCTTTCCTACAGCAACTCCAACTGTTTCCGGAATTAACACACATTTACACATTTACTTCTGTTGGTTGCTTCTTGGAAGAAAAATGTCTAAATGTTTTTATGAAATGCCCCTTTGTAGACCTGCATTGCTAACCAGAATACATTAAATCAAGGGTTATTGTGAGGGTGATAATTTTCTGCAATGTTTGTCCTCCTCTCAGGACCTGAAAGGAAAGATGCAGGAGGCCATGACTCAGGAGGTTTCTGACATCTTCAGTGACACCACCACCCCCATCAAGTTACTGGCAGTGGCTGCTACAGCCCCCCTTGATGCACCCAACAGAGATGAGGTCAGTGGTTCCATCTCTGAGTCAGTTTGCAAAGCAATCTATGCCTCTATCAATGACTCACTTTTTCACTGATTCATAAAAAAAATGTATTTACTGTGTAGGTCTTTGATGATAGAGCCAATAACTTCGAGAACCACGCCAACAGGCTTGGTGCTACGGCCGAGAAGGCAGCCGCAGTCGGCACAGCAAACAAGAACACGGTGGAGGGAATCCAGGCTGCCGTCAAGTCAACCAGAGACCTAACACCACAAGTATGTCATGGTTGAGAGGTTATCTGCTCCGGTTTGCTCCCCACTCTTAAAAACCACAGAGATTAAATTTGTATTTACAACTGCCACATTTGGTCCACTTTGAACGGACCAGAGGGCGTTTCTCTTTTGAGCAGCTGTGAATAAAGACCAGCAATCTCTGGTTTGGAATAAACATCCGGACTTAAGCAAATTTTTTCAGTTATTCAATATTATTTTACAAAAGTAATAAATCGGGTTTTGGTCTGGACCAAACAAGTAAACCAAAGGTAGACTTTTACAGTGAATCAAGTGTTTCTTACTTTGATGGCTATATGAGCAATTTGTTAACTTGTATCTGATTCCAACTTTTTAGGTGGTCTCTGCTGCTCGTATTCTGCTGAGAAACCCTGGCAACCAAGCAGCGTATGAACATTTTGAGACCATGAAGAATCAGTGGATTGACAACGTGGAAAAAATGACCGGTAAGCCTGTTTAAAATATTGTGCAAAAGTATGAAGGTGTGACGATAGTTCAAACGTGACTTTACGATGAAATACCTGAATTACTGAATAGATACCTCAGAAACATCACAGTCAGAACAACAGAGATCAGCGGACAATAAGGTGGACAGAAAGTGATAAAAAATTTAATGTAGATATTTGTGTTATTGAAAAATTATATGAGAAAGACAAAATAGTGTCGGAAAAATCATTAATCTGTTTTCTTCTATTTTACAATTATTCAATATAGCTTTATTTATAAACTTTAAAAAACTGATTAATTTGCTGTACAGACTAAATGAAATATGATATAAACCATTTAAATCTTTTAAATAAAGTCCCAGAATAAGATAAAATAATTGTTGTTTTAAGACACTACATAGTGATCACTGAAGTTTTCCAACTTGAAGTTCCTGACGGGCTTTCTTGTCCCCTTCAGGTTTGGTGGATGAGGCTATCGATACCAAATCTCTGCTGGACGCCTCTGAGGACGCCATAAAGAAGGACTTGGATAAATGCCGCGTGGCCATGACCAATCACCAGCCCCAGATGCTGGTGGCCGGTGCTACGAGCATTGCCCGAAGAGCCAACCGCATCCTTCTGGTGGCGAAACGAGAGGTGGAGAACTCTGAGGACCCAAAATTCAGGGAAATGGTTAAAGCTGCGTCGGATGAACTGAGCCAGACTATTTCTCCCATGGTGATGAACGCAAAAGCTGTGGCCGGAAACATCCAAGATCCCAGTGAGTTGGAGTTGCTAACCAGATTCAGATTTTTTTTTTTCATGCTCTGATGAATCGCAATGTGTTATTTGTTTTATTTCCAGACCTTCAGAAGAGCTTTTTGGACTCAGGTTTTAAGATTCTTGGAGCTGTGGCAAAGGTCAGGGAAGCCTTCCAGCCCCAAGAGCCAGACTTCCCACCTCCTCCTCCTGAGTTGGATCAGCTCAATGCAAGTCAAGGACTACTGAAGCTTTGAAACCAAACAAACATACTTAAAAGACGTGTGTAATTTACCTGTCAAACTGTTTGATCTTTACAGCTCAATGATGAAGCGGCACCTCCAAAGCCTCCTCTTCCAGAGGGAGAGGTTCCTCCACCCAGGCCTCCTCCTCCTGAGGAGAAAGACGAGGAGTTCCCAGAGCATAAAGCTGGAGAAAAAGTCAATGAGCCCATAATGGTGGCTGCCAGGCAGCTTCACGACGAAGCCCGCAAATGGTCTAGCAAAGTGAGTCATCACTAAACGTAGATTCCAGTTGGCCGCTGACAATGAGCCTGGTTCTGCTGGAGGTTTCTTCCTGTTTAAATGGAGTTTTCCTCTCCACTTTTGCTACTAGCATGCTTAGCGTAAGAGATTGCCATCAAGCCAATGAGTCTCTGCAATCAACAGTAAAGTGAATTGGCGCTATACAAATAAACTGATCTGAATTGCAGCGCAGGCTAATATGTATATACAAAAAAAAACAACTATTATCAGCAGACTCTTAACCTGTATGGTTATTGTTACTGATACTGTACTGTATCAGCAATGTAAAAGCTCTTCCTCATATTCAAGCTCAGAAGCAAAGACACTGCAGAATTGATTTCTTAACTTTAACTTTATAACATTTGTTTTTGTTTGAAATGAAACCTTTTAGTCGTTTCATAACTGCAGCACATAAAGTTTGATTCCCTGAAACCTTTTTCTTTTTTAAAAACCAAACAAACACGAACCTTGAGATAGCTATGAATGGTACAAAACTATATGTTGATGTAAATTATCCCTGCTGATGCTTAGGGGTTAAAGGGAAACGGCGTTTTTTTTTTACACTGGGCCCTTTATTTATGAAGAGCCAGGGCCACAGGCGGCTACACTCTACCCCTTCTATTCATTCGGCTAGCTAATCTGAATCGTTCAATTCCATTTCGAGAGAGAGATAATTTGTGGTAGTAGCACTAGACATCTTCCTGGCATGTGTGTAAAACTAGCAGCAGTTGAGCGAACAGGAAGAATGATTGATAGCTGGCACACGCGGATGACGTCGCTTCGTTTTTAAAAGATATAAATATAAAAAATATAACCGTGGATGTCTGGGGGACAGTTATTCGCCTACATGTTATGAATGCTGGCGTACCATAAAGAATACATTATGAACAGTTTAGTTTGTACCTATAAGTCGTTGCCCATAGGTAGACGTTAGTCGGATATAACCTAATGGAATATCTTCAGAACGGCTCCAAATGACACACAACTCAAATGGGTGAGTAGAACATGATGTAATAACGTAACATCAAGGGCCCAATGTAAAAAAAAAAAAAACGGCGTTGCCCTTTAATGAGTTTTACTGAAGCAGGTGTACCCTGTAGCCTGTTAATTTGTCATCTATTAACTGACCTCTTGTTCTTCTACAGATAGACTGGGAAAAAAAAGAACAAAAACACAGAAGTTTTCTAACCTTATAGATTTTAGACAAGGAGTGGTCGAAAGTATGCCTCTGAATATTAAGCTGATAGGAATTGTTCATCCTGCATCAAAAGTTTCTCTTATAGCTCAAACTGAATCCAAAATTGCCTCCTTAGTCTAGATTGAATTTCTCTCAGATAGAAAAACATAAACTACCGGTAGACATTTTCTGTTGGTCTTTGCAGGGAAACGACATAATTGGTGCTGCCAAACGAATGGCCCTGCTCATGGCAGAAATGTCTCGTTTGGTGCGTGGAGGCAGCGGAAACAAGCGTGCTCTGATCCAGTGCGCCAAGGACATCGCCAAAGCCTCCGACGAAGTCACACGACTAGCTAAGGAAGTGGCCAAGCAGTGTACCGACAAACGGATCCGGACCAACCTCCTCCAAGTCAGTGTAGAAGGAACTAATTGGTTATAAAGTGCTAACACTGTGGCTGTCTTGAAATGTTTTGACACTTAAAATAACCTTGTTTCAGGTGTGTGAGCGCATTCCCACCATCAGCACTCAGCTCAAAATCCTTTCCACTGTCAAGGCCACCATGTTGGGCCGCACCAACATCAGTGAAGAAGAGTCGGAGCAGGTGAGCACAATTACTGATTCCATCTTATCTGATTGTAGCCAGGGCTCACAGTCTTTACACGTATAGAGTTTGTTTTCCTGTGCCGCTTTTGATTGAATATTATCTCATTAAATCTATTTTTACTTTAGGCGACTGAAATGTTGGTTCACAACGCCCAGAACCTGATGCAATCAGTGAAGGAGACCGTCAGAGAGGCAGAGGCGGCTTCCATTAAGATCCGGACAGATGCAGGTTGCACTCTCCACTGGGTCAGAAAGACCCCCTGGTACCAGTAAGAGACCAGCATCCGTCCTCTGCTTGGTGCTGGGACTTTAATGGACAGACATACGCTTTATCAAAGCAACGATGGCCTTGCCCAACATCCATATATGGGCAACGTTTCTTCCTCCTATGTCCTGTCTATACTAGTTGCTGTTTTGATATTCTATAAATGGTGGGGTTTTAAAGTTATAATTAATAGGATTCCTTGGAAAATAGATATTTATATATTGATCACAGGTTAGATTTCATTAAAAGTGAGGGTGATTATTTGTGGACTCCTCTAAATCCGTACCACTTTAAATTAAATTGAATTAAGGATTTCTAAGGACATTTTTGTCGTAAATATTTCATTATCACCCTTCTGCTTTGCTTTGATAATCACATAAACTTTATAATAACAACAGCAAAGGTTTTTTTATCAGCACAGATGTAATATATTTAGTTGTTACTTCTGCTTGTGATATATAGGGCTAAAAGAAGTGAAAGAGAAATGGTGATCAATATGATACACGGTTTTGGTCCCTGGGGCCTAATTCACAAAAGATGAAGTTCGAGGATAAGAGTTAAAGCTAGACTCCATCTAGCCTGAGGAATGCATCCTGGCTTTATCCGCTCCACACACCTCTAGCCAGGCTCCACAGGTATGGCTGCATCAAGCCAGGTCTAAGTAATCCAGCTAAATGCAGGTCTGTAGTTTTCATCAAGTGACCATGAGCTCAATGACAGCTTAATTGATTCAGTAAAAAAGCAGAATGACTAAATGCCTAAATAGTCTAAAATGCTCAATTTCTAACCACTTCTCAGAACTGAAAGTTTATAATTTAAAGAGATACCATTTTTGTTAAATAAATGACTATTAATCTGAAAATGAACAGAGTTTAAGGTTCATAGATTTATATTACTTTGTCTTAACATTCAGCCTCTGTGGTTTAACCCTCTGTCATCAATGAGGGACTCTGTTATGAATCCTGAATACTTCCTGAAAATCATCTAGTATAAAAGAACTTTATTAAACAGCGGATATGATTTTTTTTTTTTTTTTTTTTTTTAGTTTTTCCATAATTTAAACTAGCAGAAAATTTGTTCCTTAACTTTTTACAAAGAGAATTATTACATGTTTGGAAGCAATAATGTGTTCAAATAATGCATTAATAATAATACATATCTCACTCTTACCTATCAACATAATACCCTTCATGTGCACCAGAGGGGCGTTATATCTTAAAGCGTGCAGGGCAATGCACCAATAGTATTAAGGAATCTTCTGTCATCAATAAATGATCAAAAGTCGTCCACCTGTCTATTGCATGCAGGAAAATACTACTAGAAGAAAATCTGAACCGAACAGATCAGTTGTGTAACAGTAAATGCGTTGCTCTGTTTAGTGTGGTGCTGAATTTTGGGACCCGCAGTCTGCAGAGGTAGGGGATGTCATCCCCACAAAGGTGGTAACACTTATGTAGGTGACTAATGGGAAAAGATCAAATATGTTCATTTCTTTAATCCCTTTACACAGAGACGATCTTTGTTACCAATCTGTCTTTAAAAATCGGTCATGTGGACAGTTACAATGTAAACATGCAAAATGATAAAGGCTATATTGGTATATGTTATTATAGCAACGTTAAAATAAATTACTGGGCTATGTAACGTTATATTAGTGGTTTTTATTGTAGGCTAATTAAAAAATATGGTAACATGCATATGGGGTAAAAACTTCACTAACAAAATCCTTGCTTTGATACATGTAGCTCTGGTGAAAAGTGGTGTTAGGGCACCAACAGAGTTCTATAGTGATTGGCCTGCCAAATATACAAACTGATCAAGGAAAAAACTTCTAGTCTAAGTTGTTCACACAGGTATCACAAACCCTAAACATTAGGCATGTTTTTTTCCCCTCTGCATACAAGAAATCCTGCTTAGACACTGAAAAACCTCAGGATTAAGGGGTCCCGTTTGTGTTTGCTGCTATAGCAGCTGTTCAGGAATCCCTTGGTTGCAGTCCTGCTGAGCTGTTTTTTGGTCACACCTTAGAGACCACAGAACGGAAGAAACATCTGCACTTCCTGTAGGAAGTTCTAAAAAAAAAGTGTGAAAAACTATGTGCAAACATTTTGTAAGGCACATGTCTGAATCTTGCATGAAAATGGAACGAAACTATGATAAAATGTCTGTCAAAAGGGATTTCCAAGTGGAAGGTCAGGTTGGTGCTGTGCAGCCTCCAGGCAGCCAGTCAGCTGTGTGCGCTCAGACACCTTAAAGAGACAAACAGCTCAGCCTCTAGGGTCCATGGACCGTAACGTGCTGCAGCTGTATCAGTCCGGAATCCTGCCAAAGATGCTTCTACTGCAGTCTGTTTAATCCCGAATGAATATTTGAATTATATTTTAGGGAACAACTCTTTTCATTGGACTTGTCAATCAAACAATGTCACCCGTACCCCTATCCTATGTCCTAAAAGCTATTTTTGCTATTCCTTGCATGTTTGAATAACACTTTTTGCTCTTATTTTGCTTCTCTTTTTTGTGCACAATTCTTGTACAATTTCACACAGAGAGAAATGAGCGACACTTCATTATAAAGCACAACTTGTAACCTTTAATCTAAATTCTCCTGATACACTAAACAGAAATGCTCACCTTTTGTGGCAATTCTTATTTTAGATACTCAAATGTATCAAGATTTTTTTTTTCTTTTGTGATGTACTCTAAACATCTGAAATAAATTAATGTGCCTTGTTTTGCTATTAATGGTTTAATTTTCATACGTTTTGTGGTATTTTATGCAAACTGTCAATGTTAACTTTAAAACACTTACTGTACAGGATTCTTCTTTAAAGCCTATGCAACCCCCTCCCCCTTTAAGATTATGCAACTCGGTTGGGTTTCAATGGGTCTAAAGTGTGACTTTGCTTCAGCCTTGTTCACAATTTTGTAATAAAGCATTTTATAACACTTGGATTTCTCTTTGTTGTGTTTTTTTGCTAACTCAAACAGTACTCTAATTACATTGAAAGTTTTAAATAAGGACCAGTTTGTACCACATAAAACTTTTACATTTTCTTTTCAGATTCTTTTCAATAGCGTAAAACAGAGTTCTGTGTTTAGTATGGTTGTAGGGAAGGCTACTTAAATTGCAAATTGAACCTTTTATAGAATGTAAAGCTTAAAGTTTCTCAAAGGTAGTGATCTCTAATCTTTATGGAAGGCTTCTTAAAAGTCCTAATATTTACTGTACGATTTGCTGGGGACGTTCTCTAAATGTTCTCCTTAGGTTAACCCTAACTTTTTAAAAGTGTAACCTTCAAGTGTTTCCTTAAGGGAATGTGTTGGCTAGTTTCAATGTTGAAAACTAAACCTTAAGCAAGTAATCCTAAAACATGTGGGAGTCATCAAGGGATGTTATCCTTAGCTCTCTAAAGGTTAACTATCACTTTCATAGTGTAACTTAATAAGTCTGCCATATTCTATAAAAGCCCCTGCAGGCCAGCTAAAAAAAATGGACTATACCACCTACTCTCTAAAAGGGATTATTCACAGATTATTTCCAATACTCCCTGTTTAATCTAAAGGTTAACTACCACTTCCATGATGTAATTTAATAGGTCTGCCATATTCTATAAAAGCCCCTGAAGGCCAGCTAAAAAATGGACTATATTACCTACTATCTAAAAGGGATTATTCTCAAATTATTTTCCCTACTCTGTCTAATCTTTAGGAATTATTCCCTGATGAGGATTAAGGAAACTACAGTTTTAACAATTTCAGGGATCATTTAATAAAGTTTAGTTTCAACACAGGCTAAATTCCACATAGTAGTTTGAAAAACATTCTCTTAAGGTTCTTTTTTTCCTGTTCAAACGTTGCATTTTGAAGATCTGATTGCAAATTTCTAGCATTAGTATTAAATATTAAAGCGTTTAATCCAGGTTGAAGATGGCAACCTTTGGGAGAGAAACATAACTAATCCGATCTAAGAAAGCCGATAGGATGCCTATCTTAAAGTTGGTCAAAATAAATGATCCGTTTCAACAAATAAAATCATTTTTTAAATATTTTTTACGCTTTAATGAGGTTGATGGGGAGTAGCTTCCTACTACTGTTCCCTGCCAGAGGAAAGAAAGAGGCTGTAGGATCAATCCTCAGCAGCAGACCCGCTGAAAACGCTGAGGGGAGAAAAAATGTCGAACGAAGAATCAATTCCGTCGAATTGGAGAAAGACTATAAGGTAAAAATATATATTTATATGTAAAAAAAACAGATTTATGTCTCGTGAAGCTAAGACGCGCGCGGTTAATTGCGGTGATGTGTTAACTGACAGCTGGAACTGCGGGGAGAAGGCACTTCAACCTTATTCTCCTCTCCTCTAATCAGCTTTTATTTGATAAAAGCAGACAGTTTGGTCATTATTTAACAATTGACATTTAACGGACTGAGAGTTTTATCCCCGTTTCATCACATGACAGGGATACGAAAAACTGTTACATACTCCAACCTCTAATTGTCCTTAAAAGATGTTTGGTATGGAGATCGAATCAGGAAGGGATGGCGTTATTTTAATAAAGACAGGTTTACAGCGTTAGATGAGCCCAAAATAAAACTAATGGTTTAATTAGAAGTAAAACAGTGCGTCATGTTAATTCCAATTTGTCTTTTATATTTTGTTTAAGAATTTTAATGTAAGGATATTTGACAGCCTGAAAGTATACCTTTGTTTTTTTTCACCTTCTATTTTATTATTCTAAATTCTTATAATTTATATAAAAAAAATATCTAAGCGAATGTGAAAAATGACTAGTTTGCTGGTTTGTTTACAAATGTAACACCTCTATGAAGTGACTCATGTGGCGTTCAATTGACCTGGGAAAAAACACTTCCTATCTGATCTTATCTGAACACTGCTGACTGTAAACCATGTAGTATTACAAAACTGGCGTTGTGTTAGAAAATATGATCTTTGCTATCAATAGGTGTTGTGTTTTATAATGTTGGAGGATTGATCTTTACCATTTAATGGTAGCAATGAATACATAAAAACTAGAGCTACAAAGATCAGATATTTAATGGCCTGTGCTACACATTTTGCCCATTTATTCATTAGAAAAAAACACATTATATGCATTTTTTCTGACAGAGATACAAGTTTTAAATAATAAAACAGAGAAGCTGAGATTATCCCCTTTTATGCTGTTAAACTTCTGATTTTCATCAAATGCTGGTGAAGATTCCCTGTCATCCAGGTCATAGTCATTCCAAAAAAGTAAAAATCCACTGGACTTTTTTTTCTTCCAAAGTTTGAAGACGTTTCGCTTCCCATCCTGAAAGCTTCCTCAATTCAAAACGTCTGGATTAGCTTTGAGATCCAAGGTTTAAAGTCTTTTTGTGGCTTAGAAAACATGCAAATTGACCCGGAAAAACAGCTCCACTCCTCAGTAATGTGGAGCAGTTGAGGTCGTTGTTGGCCTGCAATACCCGATTCTGGCCCAAACGGTGTGTTTAGAAACTGTATACTTCAGTTAACAGGTATTCATTTCTTAATTAAGTTTACTTAATTTCAATAATCAATGAATCCTGCTAAACCAAATTAATTGTAAAGCCCAGTGGGTAATGACTGATTAATCTACAGTTTTATAGCCACTAATGGGATATCTTTTGACATGTGAAGCCTTGATAACTTTATATACATGCGTGCATGTATATTTTCTCATGTTGTTGGATGACGTAACAGGGTTGACCCTGGTCTTCCTGTGTTCCTGTTTTTTTTTTTTTTTCCCTTTGGCCTTAAATGCAGCACAAAAAGCCCTTTCAACAGTTGCACTCTGTGCAGCCAATCACATGCCTAGAAGGAAACCAAAGCCCCATCCCACTCTGCCCACCTGCTGTTAGGGTTGGCCAAACTGGAACTCCAGTTCCTGGAGTCAGAAAACACGTTGCTTTTCACTGAGAGGAGGAGAAAGCTGTTTATCCTTTGATATTCTGGAGAATTTTCTGACACCATGCCAACACCGAGGTGAGATCTAAAGCATATACTTTACAGAGTCCACTGGAGCTGTTAAAACTGATGTTTTATGAGGGAATCCTCTCACTATGTCAGTGTTTGGCTTAGATTGGTTGGATAACAGTTTGTTTTTACACATGTCAACCTAAACCTCTTCAGAAAGAATAAATATCCCTGTTTGTGTTTCTGTCAGGTTGTTCTTTATCTGTTGTGAAGAAGAGACTTTGCCCATTGTATCTTATTGCTGTCAATGTATAGATAAAATAGCTGTACAGACAACTGTTAATCTACACATCTATGAATACATATGCATGTTTCTATTCTGCAAAGTTCTCACATGTGACACAATCTCTACAGGGGTGTGTCCCAAACTGAAATGTCTGTTATTTAAGACAACAAATCCCTACCAGATGATTTCCTGTTTCACAGCAAAGCACAGATTGCTTGTTTCCTCCTCTCTGGCTAAAGCCGCTATGTGGGAGATTTCAGAAGACAATATGTTTTTGTTCCCACTTCACAGTGAAAACATGCTTTTTGGAATGGGAAATCCCTTGTTGGACATCTCAGCTGTCGTAGACAAAGATTTCCTTGACAAGTAAGTGTCAATAGCTTATTGTTTCGTTTTTTTTCTTGTGTTATTATCTTAAATCAGTGAAACACAATATGTTTATGACCACTGTTTTTCTTTTTTTTTCTTTTTTTCTGAAAGGTTTGGGCTGAAGCCAAATGACCAGATCCTTGCTGAAGACAAACACAAAGCCTTGTAAGTCATACAGACTCCTTGAACCACATGTTCATGTTCATCTGTAGCGGAAGGCATTGTGCTAAAATGATGGGAAACCAAATAGGGATTAAGCTCGTCATTCATACCTAACTAACATCATCTCACTCTAAATAGTCAAGGCATAAATTCAGCAGGGGTGCAGCTTAGCTTTAAAACCCCACACTCTAAGTTGGTGAAGATTATTACTCATCCAGGTCATAGTCGTTCCAAAAAAAAAGTTAAAACAAACCACTGGACTTTGTTTCAAAGTTTGAAGACATTTAGCTTCCAATAAGCTTCCTATTCCTGACATTTTGAATTGAAAAAGCTTCCTGGATGGTTTGCAAAACGTCTTTAAAATTGGAAACAAGTCCAGTGGTTTATTTTAACCCAAAAGCCTAATTTTTCTAGGACTGACACTTTAAAATAAATTGTAGATATAAAGAATGTAGTTTATATGAATGTTTTGTTTCATGCTTCACTTGTGGAAAAGTCTACCCGTATTTCCCTAAGTGCAGATTGCCACACCTTTTTAATACGAAAGCTAAACAAAAGCTGCATGAACAAACTCAGTGCTTTAAATGTTTTTTTTGTTTTGTTTTGTTTTGGCTGACCTTACACCAACCTTGTTCTGCTATTTGATTAAGTACACATGGTGTGTTCATTTGCAAAGCAAAGTATCCCATCTGCTGGTGTTTTAGTTTATTCCTCATTGTAGGGGAATTCAGATGATTTTGAGCTTATTCCATACAAAACAGGCTTGTTTTATGCTTAAGCAAACAGAATTATAACGTTTCCAATACTGTGTATTGTTAGAATGCTCTGAAACTAGAGAACTTTGAAGTCACAGGCCAGAGCAAAAAACAACTTTAACTAGACAAAGTTATGTTTAACTTGCTAAAGTTGGATCGTAATATCAATATATTCTTTAAAGTTATCTTTAAGAAGATGAGTAAAACTCTCCAAATGGATTTTGAGTACTAAAAATGTAGACATTTGTCTCATTAATTGTGTCCATAATGAGTGATATAAGACTCATACTGTATGTGTGGGACTATTTGAGTCTGTGGCAATAATTTTTATATATATATATATATATATATATATATATATATATATATATATAAATTAAGAAATCAAATTATTTGCAATCATCAGTTAAGTTAAATACTGTGATGATACAGGAAATACGTATTGGAAAAAAAATTACGTTTAATACTTTTAGTAATGGCAACATTAGGACATCTCCTTTATGGAGAAGTGAAATAAAATCTTTGCTCAGGTGGGATTCTGGCAGATTATAGCATCTTTACTTTCTTGATATGAAACTGTCTGAAAGTAAGGTCTTTGTTTCAGTGGATCCTTTATCCAAAATGTGTTGGTAATTTTACTCATTCATTTCTTTTCCCGTTATATGATTTCTTCCAGTAAAACATACTCATTGCAAAAATGTTCTGCAAATGCGTAAAAATGTCTTAAGTGTGTTTACCCTTAATTTGGGTAGGAAAATCAGATGATCAGCTAACGGAATGAGCATTTTTACCGTAAAATAAGACATTTTTTTTAATGTAAGTTGTCCTGTTCCACTTGCAGAGTGTCTCACTTACCTGCTCAAGACAAGAAAAAAATGCACCTATTTTAAGAAAAATTGACTTAGATTAGCGCTGAAAAAAGTCCTTCACTGTTGGCATGTTTTGTTTGAGCTGTTTTTGTACATGTGTGATCAACCTTAAAATATGGAGTTAAATTCTTTCCTCGTATCATCCAAACACTTTGCGTTGTGATGCTTTAGATGTTCTGCAGCAGGCTTGAAACATGTTTTGACCTGCTCAACCATTTATTTTTTTTTCTTTCTTTCTTTTTCGGCCATGCTGGAAAATGATTCATCCAGGTTGAATCCTTTATTGATTTCATGGAAAAATGTACCTGCTAACTCCAGGTCATTCTGACCCTATGTGTTCATCTATTAAACATCTTTCATTTATTTTCCTTTTACTTTCTGGGTTAAGGTCCCATGGTTTCTATAATTTTCAGGTGATTAGTAGACATACACATTTTTGTATGTCGTTTCCATCTCTTGGCAAAACTTACTCATGCATTTATCAACTTTCCAGCTTTGGCAGCTTTCTTTTCCGCTCTTGGAGTTTTTCACACTTCTGCTTGGGAAACACTGACTTGCTTGGCTCCATTACTTATGATATCCTGTTTTTGTAAAGTCAGAACACTCTGAAGATTGCAATAAAAATAGAGCAGAGTGTAAAACACCAAAATAAAATATTATAAGCCAAGAGGGCAGTGTAATTCAATTAGAAAGCCTTTGTAGGCAAATATAGTGAGCTACTGGCACATTGCATAGATTGTAACTAGGGCCCCTAGTTTTCTCATTCTGTTTAAGTTGCTGAAGGGGTTTTCTTTTGTAAACTTTCTCTGCAAACCAATTAGAATAAAATCCAAGGAAAAGAAAAAAGTGGCATGTGAAAGGTCCTAATTTACTGTTATTTAAATAAATTTAACAAATTACTATATCCATGTTTGATTTATCTCATTTTCTAATTAAAAAACACATTCAACAATACTTTATGACGCCAAAAGGCAAATAAACGTCCATAGCAACGTTTAATCTCATTAGACGTTTTACTCCACTAGTCAAATAAAGCTGCTAGTATAACATGTGCCTCCACCACACTTACTAGAGTGCAACAGATGATGTTTATTTTTTCACTGAACGGGTGTCAAGTGTCGCATGCATGTACCTCCCCAGCCCACAGCTGTCAGTTTGTACCTGTTTAATGGGAGAACCCCGTTTTTAACTGCTGCATTAGATGATTTTAGGACGTCTGCTCTCAAACAAGCATTATGTCTGCATTTAAAGTGGGGGAAAAAAGGGATGTTGTTTTACTTTCCAAACCAAAGCTCCACATGTTGGCATTCTTCACACATTAGTCACACTATTTTTGGCATTGCCAAAAGCACAAGAGTTACAACACCATTCATCGTTATAGACAGTCCTGGTAGAGGTTTAAAGAAAATAAAATCAAAGAAAGAAAAATCACTGATTAAAACTACAAAACTACAAGAATCAATTGAAACTCAAGTGTTTATTTTTATTTGCAAGCTCATCACATCATCTTGGATCTTTTAATTTGTGTACATGAATATCCTAGTGTTGTTAGTGCATTATTTTTCCATTAAAATGGGAAGTATAAAGAAGCAGGACTTTAGGGCAGATGTGTTTATCCTTCACAACTCAGGAAATGGCAGAAAGATATTATCTAGATTAACTAGTCTGAAATGTGTCAAACAAGGCTGGACACAGAAACTAAAAACTTTAAAGGTTCCTTAGTAGAAAGGTGAAATGAGGGAGCATTTCAATGCCACTAAGTCCCCATTAAATACTCCATGACACAATTACCGGTAAATGGTTAGTAGACATGCCAGGAAGCAGTCCTCTTTCTTCCGCCTCAAAAGTTAAAGACTAAGCTCTGCTGTGAAAAACTGAGTGCTTTAAAAAGATCAGAGTCGTGGTTAGATATTGAAGTCTGGTTGACCCATGAGGTGTAAGACTGTTTGGGTCGCCACATTCTGGGTTGGCTTGGTTGGTCCCCTCTTTGTTGTTTTTGTGCTAAGAATGGCGTTCAGTTCCTCCTCCTAAGAACGCTGAACCACCAACTCTTCTTGTCCGCTATCTGTATATAGACTTTTTCCCCCCTTGCTGTGACCCTGATCTATTGTATGAATAAAGCCTTAACAAGAAACCTTAATAATATACTTTTTGATATACTTTGTGAAGCCATATTGTAAGTTAGAGCTTTGAACAAACACATAACTGGCAGTGAGGGATTTTCCTGGTAATCTGCTTTTGGTTGTTACTCACAATTTACTGATGTTTGTTTTTAGAGTTTACTCCTTTAGTAGAATTTTTAGATTGCATATTCATACACCCCTAAAGAAACTAGATATCTCTTGGTGTATTCCTACAGGAAGGTAAACTTTACCCTCAGTCTCCAGTCCTTTTAATTTTTTTGCTTTAGGAAATAATTCCCACGGCATATCCAAAGGAGAAAGTGTATTCATGGTGACCTGGAGTGTTGTCTGATGAATTTAACCATAAAAGTTAGATTTTTACGGTTAAATAGCCACCTCCAGCTGTTTGCTTTTGTCCTTTCCTAACCTTGCACTGCAAGCTGGATCGTCCCAATTCTGCTTTATTTTCTTTGTTTTGATCTATCAAATAACTAAATACATTGGGGGTTGTGGTTATAATGTGACAAAATGTGACCCAAAAAAAAGCTACATAAAGGGCGCTGTATACTGTACATGGACAAATCAGTACATCAGAGCTACAAAGGGCTACCTTGTCCAGACTCGTTACTCCACAAAAGCACACACGTGACCTTGGCTAGCATCATCATCACAAAGCAGCAGCATCATCAGCAGTGTCGTTCTCCTTCTGCACAAAGGCTGCGCTGTTATCTTTTGCCCCACAGACGCTGTTCTCTGTGTATTTTCCACAAGGTCAGGGCAAGATTAACATGCAGCTTTGCTGGTAAATTCCCATCACATTACATTTCAGTGCATATCCTCCCCAGCTTTACCCCGCTCTATCATCTCCATCAGGTTACATCACCACAAACATGCAGTTTTTATCGCCTGTTTTTTTTTTAGATTATGCAATTAGAAACCCAGTGTTTGTTCATTGGCTGCCTGTTAAATAAAATAAAAACAAAGCGCTGTATGTAATTCAGAAAGAGGAACTACAAATATTATCCTGACGAATCGGTCTTAATAGGCTAACAACTTTACACGACTAACACTATTGTTGCACGTCGGATTCTGGTGTAACTCGAATTAACCTCCCCCCATCACCCTGGTGGGAGAAAGATCATTGGATGCAGTGCACTGTGGCCGCTCCCGAATTCAATTATCTAGTCGCAGCAGAGCCCATATAATCCTGTTGTGGCTGAGAAATTGCCTGCTATACAGTAGAAAGCATCTACGTCCCTGTTAGTACTGGCTGGGGAGTTGATGCTTTTTATTTCTCTTCCTCTTCTTGTGTTTGTGCTCACAGTAAGCCCCAGCAGCTGTGTAGGCTTTTGTGTTTTGATAGCTGATTAATCGTCTGTAGAAAGTGCTGATTTGCTGCCTTTACTTTCTTCTCAGGGATTGCAAAGATTTTACTTTTCTATTGATCAGATTGTAAACAAATTCATAGATGAATAAACAAAATAGTTATTTGCATCTTATATATTGTAGTAGTATTTCTCTATTATGTTGATTTGACTATCGCTGGAAAAAAAGGTAAATCCTGTGAAGGATTCCTTTACATTTGAGCGCAGCGTTCATATTAACTTCCCTTCTTTACAAAATATCTTAATTATTAGCTACAGATGCAAAGTAATAGATAGGACTATGAATAAAAAGTTGATTTGTTAAATTATTTTGACTCAGTAAGTGACATTTTGGATGAGGCATTAAAGGATGCTCTACTATAAATCAATTCAAAAGCTTTATATGAAGGATAAATCATTTGTAAACACTTTAGAGTGAAACATGAGGAGAATAGTATATTCTCTCCAACTAATCTTGTTAATTCAAGTATATGTCCTTCAAATAAGAAAAAAAAAAGCAGATAGTCATACGTTGCATGCATACACAATAAAAATGCCAGTGTTAAAATCTCAGGTGTAGTGTTAAATAAAGAGTGTGAGTGTTGTTTTAACATCACACAGCTTTAAAATAACACTGCCAGTGTCACTTCTGTCCTATATATAGGCCTACATTTTTATTTATTCTTTGCACTGCACATATTTATCTATCCACCTTTATTTTATCTTTTTAAAATATTTTATGTGTTTCTTGTGTTTTTATGTATCAAGTGTGAACGTGTGTGTGAAAGGTGTACTACTACTGCACAAAAGTTGCCCATACTAGGACAAATAAAAGCTACTTAACTGAAATGAATGTCCATAAAAATCTTTTTTGTAATTATTGGAAAAAGGGGCAGAGTTTTACAAAGATTTTTCCTCTTTCTCCTCCCTTTTCACTCGTCTATTGTACCGGAATGTGATTGTGAATGTATGGCGAAATTGTTAAATCGATTGAATAAACTGATTGATTTAATTATATCACATTAGAGATGAATGCATTTCTGTTATGCTTGCAGGTTTTAGCTAATGTAAACCCAAAAGTCAGGTAAAGACATACTGATGAAGAAAGCTTAGTGGAAGGAGAAACACGTGCAAAGAAAAGTGCACAGTCAAAATAACCTGGACTTTCCTAACACTGCAGACCAACAGACTGATTTCCTCCCTGCAATGCTACATTAATACAATTATTCATGCAAGCACTAACTAAGGTTTGAATGCAGGAACTGTAACCATGCATAACCGGTTCTGTACCAATAATTAGTTTGTTAGTCTTATGGAGGATTCAGATATTCAGGAAAACTGAATGTGGTTTCTCTTTAGCTGTAGACATGATCATGACATTTAACAGAAGTAAGAAGTAATACATGAAAATGGTTCTTTTTACTTTTTAAACTGATCTACTAAACTAAATATTTTAATACCATTTAATTCTGATGCACCTCTAACTGATGTGTTATGCTACTCCCCATGGTTTCCTTTATGGCCTTTTTTATTTATCTTAGTCATTGCATTGTCTACACACTTTTTTTTCTTTCTTTATTGCAAGGTAATGTCCCCACATCGGCCCTTTCAGCAGGCAATGGTTTTTCATAGTAAGTTTTAAACTTGAGGTCGGAAACCAGCTAAACCAAACCACTTGGCTTGACTTCCTCTTCTTGTGAGAACCCCGCTCTTCAGAGGTTGATCTTATTAGATGCTGTAATTAGTTTGCGTTTAGCAGTCAGTGCTGCCATCGTGTGGGTTGAGGCTTTGGAAGGTAAAGCTCAGCAGTACAAATAGTCCATTTACTGACTGGTTGGTATTTTTAATACTCTTAAAGCTACTTAATTGTATTCTAAATATTTATTCTTTAACATCTGCTTAGTTTTTAAAGTGTACGCATGTATTATAGTTCCAATCCACGTTTAGATCAGTTGCCTCTTGTATAATAGGACAGTTTATAAAATGTGTTTAGCTAGTTAGGGAGCATTAGGGAGCGAAGGGCATCATGGCGTCCAAGGAACACATAGGTTGATGATATATAGTTATGTAGAAGCTTAAATTATGGGGAGATTATAAAGTAATATCCAAGCTTTGAGAAAATCACAGAATTATGTTCAGCTTAGCTTCCAAAAATGAAGAAATATGGTACATTTAATACCTGCAGTGTGTCATTATTGCTGACCTGCTGATCTGCAAGAAGCTCAGAAGCTGCAAAACTCCACAGAGGAAAGCTGTTGTCAAAGGAAAGTTATCAATCTAATTTAAAGTAGGTTTACAAAAGAGAGAAGTTTACTTTTGGGTCATATTTTTAGAATATATCAAAGTCATATAACTTAGTTCCACGACCTCTTAACATCCCATTTTTCATCAGATGGGTTTGTCTGATCAGTGTGTTCAGGTCTTTGGGCCTTAATCAGCACATGAGGTTTTGTTGACAGGAAACACATATCAATATTTTAAACATTTGTTCATTAGTTTTTACTTAAATATAATACGTTTCATTAGATTAGAACATGAATGGATTTGTGGGCACCTGTGCTTGTGTCTGTGTTCATACCTTTTTACAAAAGTCTGTCTATACACTGAGGAGAATACAATAAATAATTGAACTATTTAAAAATATACATATTTCAATAAAAATGCCAGTGATGCACTTATATGTTAAATTTTACTTTCAATAGACCTTAGTAGACTGTAGAGTGTTCGTAGCAGTTTTAAAGTTACATTTATTATAGTTTAATTTTACACAGTGCTTTGAAAGGCCAGTTTTCTCAAAGCTCAGTAATGCATGTTCTGAAAATTGATTGTTTTATTACAAAATAGTAATACAATATATGATAAGAATCAGTTTAACAATGAAATATGTATTATTCGTAACACGTTGCAGCCGTCCCTAGGGCTTTGATAAGGTGTAACATATGACTCTTTGCTTTCAGATGAAAATTGCAAAGAATACATTCTCATTTAAAATAAATAAAATTTAAATGGTTTTGACTGTTAACAGATGGATTTTATTGTATGAAATGTAGGTATATCTAATCCAAACCATATCTGAGGAACAGTCGGATGGAAAAAGTATTGCAATTGTACCAGGTTTCTCCTACTAATCAGCATTTACAACAGAAAATGGCAAAAAAATAATAGAGAAAGTGCATAAGGATGATGTTTGATTTATTTAATAATGCAAGGGGGCGCCTGTCTCTGCATACCCCTTAAAAGTAGGTAGATGCTCCAAAAGACTTACAACCTTAACTGTATATCTAGTTCTTCATAGCAACAAACCTGGAGGGAGAAATGAAAACAATCGCCACACTTTCCAGATTTTTCTCAAGTACTTCTCTCATAGTAATATGCACGTCCTAAAGACAGAGAAAATTTGTAAGTGTGGTAGATATGATCTTTATGTGGAGAGGATGCAGGCAAAGGAGCAAAAGAAGAGAAGTTACCTTCAGTTTTAGAGTAAACAGCTTTAAAATGACACAAAACAAATACTGTGACCTGTCCCCTAAGATGACTTGGAGCCTCAAACCTCAAGTAGTCAGTTTATTTCCATCTGCAGCAGTGCTTTACGCACACAGGGCTTGTTATGCTGCATCATTACATCTGATCCAGCTTCAGTTTGTTTATGTTCTCTTGCTTTTCTCACTGTTACACCTTTGTCCTCATCATTTACAGCAGCAGTGATCTGTGGCTATGACTTGATAAGAAATAATTTCACCTCCGTTACTTCAAAGCGTATCTTTACACATGCTGAAGGCTGAATATGATTGCAGATGCTTTGTTTGCGGACCGATGTATGTAAACTCCATTCTGCTCTTCCTTTAACCCACTAAGCTTACAGATCTGGGCCCATCTGATTTCTATAGCTGAAAAAAGGATGATTTGGAAGTTGATTATCCAGTAGCAGCAGTCAGTGAAACCGCAATGGATCACTCAGCAGGTGTTTGTGGAATAAAATATAGCCATTGCTGTGCTGCACCAAGGATGAATATAGAGGGAAAATGCATGACTTTAGACTCTAAAAGGCATTTTCGTTTGAAAATGATCTTATTATGGCCACAAAAAGTCCTCTGTGCACATGAATGATTAGTTCAAGGGTATAATAAGATTAATTGATATAAAGTGTCTTTTCTTGAATCTTTGTACAATTCTGAAATACTAAAAACACATTTATAAAAGTTATTTTTAAAGCTTTCTCACCATTAGATTTTAAGTGCTTACATGAGAATGTGCCTTCTTTAGTAAACTCCCAGCCCTAAATCCCTCTGATGAAGAAAGTATTTTCATTTCTCCCGTCAAAACTTTAAATAAATCACTTTACAGAACCGTTGTTTTGCACTGAACAATTAGGCCATTAGAGAAGCATTTTTTTAATAAAAACACTCTGTAGAGAACAAGGTTTACTTGTGTGGTTTAAACTATAACCTTGAGCCTCATTTGGACTTTTTTATACACTCATATTTTGTCTTTATTAATATTTTAGTTATCAAGTTGAATAAATTAGTATGTTTTACTTTTAGTAATATTCTTGTTTCATGAGTTTAGTATATATAAGTAAACTATTACTCATATTGTTCAGAAAAAAGAACGTAAACAAATCAATGACTCAGTTAATTTAATAAACGCACCTTTAACAACCCTGATCTCAATCTTCAGAATCGGCACAAAAAATAGAAAATATGGAGGATTATTGTGATTATTGTGATGATCTAAAGGACCTATTAAAGGGTTTAGCTACTTTAGAAATAAGTTATGTGATTTTCACTGAACTAAGGACCAGATTTTATTTATTTTTTTGCATCTTAAGTTAAATCCAGCTAGTAGAGAAGGTCTTGTTCCTTTTTTATCACAGCCAGAAGTTTTGAGTTTGACTGTAGCTCAGGTGTGAATCCATCCACTCTCTGTTCCTAATGATGGCTAGGCTGATAAATTAAACCTCCAACCCCCCTCATGATGGGTTATTAGATTATCACCTGTAAATAAAAATGTATTTTACTATCCCGAAATACCTGTTTTTATGAAGGATAGTCGATCAGCTGAGAGGTCATATATTTCACATGAAACTGTCCCTCTTTATGTTTAACCTAAACCTCAGTTTCCAGTTGACCTGGTGCCTTTTCTTACCCTTCCACCAAAGCCCTTTAGAGGTGCACTTCTTCACACAGTGTATCCACATTATGCTTCCAGCAGGGGGCATCAGCTGCCTGCTGTTTGTAACTCTACCTAACACTCTATAAGGAGCCTCATAAGGAAAATATTCCCATTTCTTCTGTAATTCAGGGTGCAGGTAAATAAATCTTATAGGTTGGAGTTAGTATTTCTAAACAGTCAGCATTTCAAAGTATATCAGAAACCCAAGCTCTCCTGGGATTGTTAACCATGTCTTATTAGACCTAATAATTATTAGTGTGTCAGATTAGTGAGTCATTGTTATAGTGATTGTATTTACACCTCTCAGTGATGGAGGGAGAGAAATCATCTGGCTCCTGAATATTGGTGCCGCTCAAACATTTGTTTTATGACTCCCTCTGTCCGATGATAATTAATTGTTTACTTCCTCATCTCCGGATGATGGCGTGACTCTTTTCAGGGGTTGTTTGCTCACAGCAATTAAGTTCATCAGTGCTCATCCTCTCTCCTCCCCCCTATCTGTCCCCCCCATCCTTTTCTCTGTGCTAAATGCAGATTAGCAGCGTCACAATCACATCCAGAATGAGAGTAAACTCCTCATTATGCCGTGTGACCCTCTGCTGCATGAATAATTCAGCGCCGCAGCGTTAGTGGCTGGCTGTTATTAGCATTCCGGATGGTGAAGCATACAGGGGGGGGGGTTTGTATCACTGACGGGGGGCTGACTCAGGGGGATCAGCACTGGATTGAGACACACATCACACACACATCATCACACGACACAGGAGATCAGTGGAGGTGCCTCTCCACTCACACACCCCGCTGTCTGTGTACATCTCACACACCCCTGCTGCTGCTGCTGCTATCACTGCTGCAGCTCAATCTGCTTACTGCCAAGTAAACAACAACGTCCCTTTAACTGAGTAAAAACGAAACTCTCTTTAGCTTTCTTTTTTTTTTTTTGTCAGTGTGCATGTGACAGATCTCTTGACTCTATTGCATCTTTCTTTCTTTTTTTTTCCTAATGTTTTCAATAAATAACGAAGTGAATCGAGAGCGGAGCTATCCCGACATGTCAGGAGAAGAAACACACTCCACCTTGTGGGTGCGTGAAGCATGTCTGCAGAGGCAGCATGTGCCACTTCACTGGATGCACTGATGCTTGACTTTAGTGTGTAGACACATTACACCCCCCCCTAACACTACCACAACCACCGCCTCCTTTTATTTCCCACATCTCTTGCTGTATTACACAGCACTGATACAACCTCTGCTGCCCGGGAGGGAGTCGATCAGCACATCCTGCTTCCTGTGCCGCTAAGGTCAAAGGTCACTAGCCTGCATCCACCTCCCTACCTCACACCAAAGAGGAAGCAGAGATTAATAGCTCTCGGCTGCTAATTCAGATATCAAAACATGCTCCGCTGCCAGGCATGCCGTTCTTCATGTTTTATTGATAGGCGTGAATCCGATGATTTGGGGCATGCTCCGAGAATTGTAAGAAATCTGCATCTAGTCCTTTTTAAACAGTAAACAAGTAGTTTTATGGATTTTTAGGAGATTGCGATAGATCTCCACGAGCATGTTGATGTTCTGCGTTTAAAGGTTGCAGGCTGCATCATGAGGGGAGATGGCTGATGCAATAATAACTAAAGCTTTATCTTGCAGATGCTTCTGTTTGGTGGATGGCAGCTGCCAGCAGGTGGTGCCAGAAGGAAACATCACTGGTTAAAAGGCAAAGCAACAAATGTAATCTACATCTTCCTTCTCATCCATCACCTCCTCAACACCCCCCCCCCCCCTTCCTGAAAAGTGTTTTATAATTAAAAGGAGGGTGTCTCAGCCGGTACATATACAGCATGTTAAGTTCAGAAAAGCATGCTCAGGGCTATTTTTAGTCGGCTTTGATTTTCCCCCAGCTGCTGCATTAATGGCAGCAGCTTTTATACATGTATTCAGTTCTTATATCATCTGTGCTGATCATTTCTTTACACCTTGCTTGCGAGGGTGTAAGAGATTGGGAGGCCCGACTGGTGAGCTGCAACACTCCCAGTGTGTTTAAAGTTCACACAGGGCCATATGGTCCCCACAGCAGGGGGTGTTAGTGGAATTATTCACACGCGGCGCTCTGAATCGCCCAGATCCTGGTATCAGCCACCAAGATAAGGGGGAACGTCTCAAAGGCTTTGTGCTCTGGCTTCAAATCTCAATTCTCAGGAGAATGCTAGAAGCCCCCCATCCTTCCTTACATGCTCCTTCTTCCTACTCCTCTCCCTCCAGCGTGTCCCTCTTTCTCTCTTTCTTAGCCAGACACACACACACACACACACACGCTACATCCACACACCAGAGTGTGACAAACAACGCCACCCTCTGCAGCGGGAAGCCAAAAACCTGTGACATTTTAGAGGAAATAATATGAACTCATCCTCCGCGAGCAGATTTCACCCCCACCATCTAAATCCTTGAGCGCTGCCTAATTAAGTACAAACAGCAGTTCTCAGTTAATGCCAACAAATGGGCTGTTGCTGCTGCCGGATCGGCCGATTATTAAAGGGATGCACATTTGTTTATTCTGCTTTCTAATGCAATTACTCACCCATTATGACCATGTAATTGTGTAGTCATTAATTGTGCATCTAGTCTCTATTACAGTCAAACCAATTTTTTTTTCTTCCTTTTGTTGTGGCAGGACTTTCTCCGCTGAGGTTTTGTAGATGCAGGTGCATCACGATAAAGTAAAACATCATTGAAAAGCTGTTTTATTTTTCAAAGTCAATTCAAAGTCAATTTGGATTCTTAACACACAGCAAAATATTTTAAGTCTTCTGCTCTGCCTTAAAGCAAAGGAAACCGTGATCATTGCTTCTAAGGCAACGAAAAAGCTGAAAACCACCAATCAAACAGGATTTGTGATAAAGAAATGCTGCCAAACTAAAATGAAGTTGATGCATACAGTAGTGTTTGGACGGCATGTTGGTCAGGGCTCTGTTTCCATAAATCACAGCTTAATTGCAATGTGACTTGAAGTTAGAATGGGTCTCAAGGTGCTTGGTATTCATCAGAACGTGACTGTCACTAAACCCTCACTGACTGTGGAAATTTCACAGACATTAACCAATTTGGATTCTGGATCTCTCCACCGTTCCTCTAGATTTTGAAACCCTGATTTTACTTCCTTACCATAACATAAAGTTTTTGCATACAAATTAAATTTTTTTGGTCTCATCTAATATTGAAATTTTCAGAGAATCTGTTTTTTTTTGTTTTGTTTTTGTTTCTTAGTTAAACGAAATGATCAACAAAACTGCATTGAATCTATTACCTTGCTAGCAACATAGTAAACGGCCTGTACTTATATAGCGCTTTTTCAAGTCGGAGGACTTGACCAATGCGTTTGTGAACAGAAGCTAGGCTGCCATTCAAGCCAGGGCTTGAACCGACTCCTTCATCTGACGCCACTGTCGTCCCTGATAAATTGTCACGAGATTTAGGGATTTGCAAACTCCTGAAAATGCATAAAATACCAGAAGCAAATAGATGCATTGGCAGTGACGTGTATGACGTCAATCGGTAGCAGAAAGCTGAAGTAAAACAAAGATGGCTGTGCCTGGTTTTTCCTTTTGAAAAAAAAGCAAAAGGACGCAATCTCTACCTTTTTGTGAATGGAAAAGATGTTTGAAAACTCCGCTAGCTATGATCTCAGCTGCTACTGCTGATGCGATTTGCTAAAAGCTCAACATGGGGGGCATGTGCCACGTTGTCATTTACCTAATCAGCTTGAAGAATTGCACTAAATGGCCTACTGTCTTTTGTGGACAGAGGAAAATTTCCAGCTAGATACTCTGTAGAATACAAATTAAACTACATTTATCAATCAGACTTATGCCAGGTTATTGAATCTATGTAATGCACAAGCGTTTCTGATAAGTAAATAAATAAACCAACTCTTCCAATTTTCTTACTAATTATGATGCAGTTAAGACAACAACACTTCAATCATGTCAGCATCATGAGGCTTTTGTGCAAATCAACGTTCACCAACGCTTTATTAGACGATAGCAGAAGACGAAGAACAAGACTTCAGTCAATGTTTGAATCGTGACTCATTTGTGTTTGGTGCTTTTATGCGCCTCAGTCTTCGGCATCTATTCCCATCATGCTCTAATGTTCCAGTGATAAGAATGCCCTATTCATTCTGCGTTCCTCACCGGTTGCTACAGAGAAGAGAAGAAAAGGGGAAGAAAAAAACACACATAGAGAGAAAGAAAGAGAGACTCTACAGACATTGAATAAAAAGCACATCTATTTCTAAGAGGCTGCACAGTGGAAGATAATTATTGATTTGAAATAAGAAAAGATAAGGTTCAACCTTGAGCAGCTCAACGATAGCGCACAGAACAGAATAATTAATGGGCCTGTCTTGTGTCGGGACAAGCTTTCACACAGAGACGAGCGTATTGATTTTAAACAGATAAACTGCGTAACCCTTTGTGAAGGATTTGACAAACAATTTAATTGGGGGGAAAAAACAACAATATTCCTCACCCTTTCCATCTCCCTTTCATCACATCCCTGGGCTGTTTTTTTTTTGCCTCCCCCTGACCTATGGAAACAATTACTGCACATCAGGCCTTGTTCTTCCTCCAGACTACCAAGCGAGGCTGGTATAGGATGTATGCACTGATTGGGGAATCTAATCAATGGTGGAACTTGTCTCTGCTCCAGATGCCTGTGTTGAAACTGGGATTTACCAAAGCCTTTTAGTTGCCTCTGTCAGATAGAGAGAAGATGGATCTGCCTGTTTAAAAGTACCCGTCCGCTATGGTTGAGGCAGAGATAATTCGGTGTTCAAGCCTCCTTTCCGGTACCCCAAGGAGAGCAGCAGAACTGCCCCTGCTCCTCCATGTTATCTGTAATATTATTAAGATACTAAGAAAGGTGTTCCTCATTCAAGTCTGCATTTATTAATATCCTTGCAAGGGAGAACAGAGATACAGTCTTGCCAATGACCCTGTCTATTCTGAATCACACTGGGTTTCCCTAACTATTTAAGAAGCCTGAAAAAAGCTGCCAAGGTTTCGGCCATACCAGTTTAAAACTGGTTTCATACAGTTGGAGGAAAACAGTAAAATGTTGAAAGAAACTTGAGATGAAGGAGTTTAAAATTTGATGGGAAAAAAGTATCTTCTGTTCTTCCGTTCACATTTTGAATTGAAGCGAAACATCTTCAGACTTGGAATAAAAAAAATTCCAGTGAATTGTTTCACTTTTCTTTTTTTTTACCTGGATGACTGAATCTTCACCAGCATATCTTCTGTTCTGTTCAAAACAACTCCTCTCACCAAAACACCAAGGTGTGAGAAGGCCTGAGTGAATACTTTAATAAAGTAAATGTAAATCGGCACTCGTACGAAAATATTATGAAGAGATTTGATAGAAAACGAATTCTCCAACCATATCGGTTACCCATCATCTCTCTTGTCCTCCCCTGATTAGTGATAGTTTACATTTGATAGTGTTTTTTTTTTCTCCCTGTCCTTGTGATTTGTAAGCTGTTTAATCCCGAACTAAGCAATTAAATATGAACGGACCGGGTGTAGAAGAGTGGGTGCCACGGCGATCATTAACAGCAAATTACCCCATTGTGCACTCAAACACTCGGAGGGACTTTCAGGCAGACCACTCTGGAGGATCCAGATCCAATCTTACCATTGATTAACCGAGACTTGTTCTTCTTGCAAAATCACTCGACAGGGATTTCAGGGCACTCATCTGGTCTTATCAAGATAGACTAACATCAAAGGCGAATGAAGAGGGATTCGGTAAATGGGCTCTCTTTGCCCTTCATGTTAGAGACGTAGAGGAGCAAATCTTGAATTATTGCCTCATGTAAATAATATACTTGGCTTGTTTTCTTTCTTTCTTCTTTTTAAGGAGAGGTTAAAAGGAACTCATAAGTGACTGAGAGCAGAGAACACTCAAAGTACTTTGGAAGCTCTCATATTTCTCTTGCTGCTACAATGGCGGGGGCCTCTTCTCCAGGAATGTAAACAACACCATGATCTTGACTTGCTTGCCCCACAATTTTCAATGTGTTAAGCTGAGGGAAAATGAATAGCCTTACGTCAAACCCTCTGAATAAAACATTCTGTACAGCCTTATTCCTCTAATTGGAATATGATTCTGGTTTAACCTACAGCCACCGGCAGATTTAATGGCCCACCTGGTTAAGATGTCTAAAAATCCCTTAAAATAAATCAATCTGTTCTGGAATTGGCATAATCTCACCAAAAGACTTCAATTTTATAACAGTAACTTCATTACCATCCTCCTCACTATGCTTGGTGTTAAAATAAACGTACATGATCTCACAATAGGGAGCAGTCTTCCTTGATAGGTTAATGTTTTCGACAAAAAAGTAAGTACAATTTATGGTTATGCGTTGAGTTATCTGGCAAGAACAGGAAATGTAAACTACCATAAAAGATGTACACTTACTACCTTACATTGTAATAAATTATATGATTTTTTCCCCATGAATCAGTAAATTACGTAGGATATTTAAAAAGTATGTTAAAGGAAAGCTCACTTCGGCGAGATAGTCTTGGTCTTTGTTTGATCCCAATTCTCAGAGTTCCAGTTAATTTTAAATATTTTCTATTACACTATCAATGGTCTTGAATCCCCAGGGAAAAAAAAGACTAATTAAAATGTTAAATTTGTTTTACACTGTGATCAAATTAAAAACTAACATATGCACCATTAATAATGGTGGCAAGCTGCATTGTAGCAACAGCTGCCCTGGGGCTCACTGACAGAAGTGAGCTGCCATACACTGGCGCCACCGGGCCCTCTGACCATCAGTAGACCATGCAGGTGAAGTGTCTTGCCCAAGGAGACAATGACACTGAAAGCCGGAGCCGGGGCTTGAACGTCAACCTTTCAATTTTAGGGCAAACTCCTATGCCCAACGCCGCTGTCGCCCCATCTCTTGTCTTTGGAGATGGTGATTTTTGTTGTAGAAAAAAAACAACGATTTTCTGCTTCTGAATAGATGTACTGTAAAACGGTAATTTTATAAATCTTTCACTGCAACTATGAAAGGTTTGCTGATTGTAAATCGTAACCAGTGCTGGTAATATACCTGAATTAGTGTTAAAGAGTACTTCCCTTAATATCTAATTGTGTAGAAAATGATCACTGAGCATTTGGTTAATGGTCTTTTTAACTTGCATTTTGTTTGTACTTCACTTGTTATATAAAACAAACTGACCATACATTAGTGGAATACATTGCATAGCTGAAATTGCTCCTCCATTGAATGAGACTGGCATGTTTTAAAAGCTGAGGTTAGTTGCTGAGGACATTTTGTTCAAAACAATTTCTTTCTCTCTGCTCCCTCCCATCACCAAGCAGGTTCAGACTGCAGTAGATGGAAAGGGATTTTCTACCCCTAAATGGCCATGGGGGCCGTTTACGGTGTCACTACTTTGGGATCACATGATGTTTGAGGGTGTAAAGGTCTCCAGGCAGCTGCTCCTTTTCGGATGGGATTTTCAGAGTCCTCCAAGAGCAGGGCCCCATGCTGTCTGAACTGAAAGGTGGAGCAAATAGTTCTACTGATGAAAAAAAAAAATCAAATCCTCTGAAGCTGTGTGTCTGTTTGAAATGGGTCTGGAGTCTCTCGAATCCCTTCAAGTTATAAACACCCACAGTGGTCAGATTCTTTTTTTGTCAAGGAGTCAAAACAGGTGTCTGAGGAACATTTTTTTTCTCCCCGGTTAGCATATTTTCCACATGCATGGAATTTTTTTTATTTTTATTTTATTAGCAGCACTCTGCCCTGGGTAGACTCGTTGCCTTGAGACATGATATGTAGACTTTCTTTGAACCAGTAAAATTTACTTTCACACCAGCTCAAAATTCGGCCATGCTTAGTTAAACCAGGACTTCTCCGATTCCCACATGTTGGTAAGCCATGTTACACTTTGCATACAGACTACTCCTGTCTTAGAACTAGATTTACTACGGACACATGTTTCACTAAATGAAATGTGAAAGCACTACTTAAAGGTATAGTGGAGGATTTTTGGCTAATTTTGGACAAGACCCGCCCTCTCCACAAAAATGCACATGCACAACCCTGTACCAGCTCCTGAGAGGGAACGCCTATTAAACAAGCCCATTTCTCCTCTGCAAGCTCAGTTTAAAAGTTGCTGTTTGCATCACTCATAGAAGCTTACTTTCCAAAAGAAGATTTGCAATTTTTTCACTGTCAAACACTCACCACCAGTAAGTGAAAATGTATTTACGACAAAGCACCGTGGTGAGAAAGACAAGCTTTAATGAGTATCTGAAACCGTAGCTCATCACACATATACACTCGAAAGTGTGCATGCGCAGAAAAAGATCGCTCTTTAAGGGCGAGTACGTAGCACGGCCTTACGGAAACATATCACCAGGATGATTGACAATTAGGAGGACCATTTATTTAGATGATCCACCTGGAAAAAGAACATCCTCCACTACACCTTTAACACCCTGCATTTCTGCAAATATCTTTGAATCCTAAAATGCTTAGAAACACAACCTAACCGTTCTGCGAATACACTTTGGCATCTCTTTAGGAAGCTTTTTGGCTGTAAATAATACAGTTTGATTATTATCTCCCTGATGTAAATACCCATGCAAATGCATATCCTTAATTCTAAAGCTTAGTGGGAGAAAAACAGAAAAACAAACACCCCCTAGCATGGCACTGCATCTCAACTGTAGTTGAGTCAATTACTTTAGGAGGGTGGATACGTTTATGTATTTTGCCCACTTGGGAGCCTACTTCACTGAACAATGTGGAAAATACACATTCCAGTTTCCAAGGTAAAAAGGCCCCTTCTTGTAGCAGAGCCAGGCTTTGCATCACATTATGCACAAGTATAGAAGCGATTGATGTCTGAAATGGCATTATGAAGTGATGAGACGAAATGGATGGAAACTCTTAGTATTCCTCTGTAGACCTCAGTGTGTTCCTGTGGCTTGTGTTTAAAAACTGCAATTGTTTTCTGCCCCATTTCTAAGGGCAAGGGGTCCATTTGCTTTCCCTTTTTTTCGTTTAGTCGACTACTGTCATTTTTTAAACATCGACTGAGGTGGACTCTCCCCAAGCACTTTACTCTAGTTATATGCACAATGAAACCTATGAAACGGTTGGTAATTTTGCCATATTAAAGCTTTTTAGCTGTTTTTATACATTGCATTGCTTTGAAAAGAGCAGATAAATTTCCTTAGATTTAGCATTTAAAGCATTTACTGCTCAGACCATTTTAATTCAATATGGCTAACTATAACCATGTGTGAACAAAGCTTATCTTTTGCTTTTATTAGTCTGTCTGCTTTAAAAAAAACTGTTAATGCTTTTGTTTAGATGGTACTAAAATAGACAATCTTCTTGTTTTTTGACTATATTCTTACTGTGTTGTTTTTTTTTGTAATAGTCTGTTTTTCGTGTTCTTATACCTGAAACTGAAAATAGGTATATTACCTCATCTTAGTTTTCTTTCTTCTTTTTTTTTACATTTAACACCACATGACTGTAGTTGCTACATTCAACACTGAATAACAATAAACACAGATTTATTTAAGCGGATTTTAGTCAGCTGTTTGGTATAAACCATCTAGCCCATTTATGTCATCAGAGACTGGTCAGTCTACACAGGATGAGACTCTAAACTAGGGGAGAGATCCTAGCCCATCTTTATGTAGGCAGCAGACCTCTTGAAAGCCTAATGTACGACTGGCTCCTTTCAAATAAGGACTAAAAACTTCACAGTTTGCTGCAGCTTCTCTGGGAAGAGGGAAGTATTTTCCTTTATTCGAAGTTTTTCTCATATTAATTAAGTTCTAAATTTACAATTCTTGTAATTCTTGAATTTTGCTGTTAGTGTTTTATTTTGTTTCTTGGAAGTTCTTTAAAGATATAGTGGAGGATTTTTGTGAATTTTTGAAAAGACCCACCCTTTACACTTAAAAAAAAAAAAAAAGATATACACAACACTGTACTTGCTTCCGAGAGTGGACGCCTATTAAACACATGTGAGAGCGTGCACGAGCCCACCCACATCCTTGTGCACGCTCTGATTTAAAGTCTCTATTTGCATTGCTCATACAAGCTTACTTTCCTAAAGAAGATTTGCAATTTTTCCACAATTTCAGACTCGCCACCGGTAAGTGAAAATGGGGACGAGCACGAAGGACGGTCTTACGGAAACATATCACCAGAATGATTGACAATTAGGAGGACCAGTTATTTTGATGATCCACCCAGAAAAAGAACATCCTCCACTATACCTTTATATTGCCCTCTGTACAACTAGTGTAAGCAAATTAATTTGCATCTCTACATATTTTTTTTTTTTGTCTATAGTTGCTCTTTAAAACTTTTAGACCTTTTTCCAGTAAAGTGCCAGTTGGCTGATTTCCATCACTTCCATCCATCCATCCATCCATCCATCCATCTTCTTCCTCTTATCAGGGGTCGGGTCGCGAGGGTAGCAGCTTCAGTGGGGAGGCTCAGACGTCCCTCTCCCCAGCCACTTGGGCCAGCTCCTCTGGCGTTATCCCAAGGCTTACCTAGTCCAGCCGAGAAACAGTCCCTCCAGCATGTCCTGGGTTTCCCCCGATCTCCTCCCGGTGGGACATGCCTGGAAGCCAGGGAGCGGTCCGGGAGGCATCCTGACCAGATGCCTGACCCACCTCAAATGGCTCCTCCCGAAGTGGAGGAGCAGCCTTCTTCCAGTCATTTCCCGAAGCTCATGACCATGGACCATTTCTACCACTTATCAAGTGATTTTTTTTTTTGTAGGTACAGCAATAAAAATGATCTACACATGTCATCTCAAGGCACTTTACAGAGACAAATAAATCAAATCAGATGGAGAGGTTAGGTAAACAAGTGTCTGGGATCTAAGCAATCCCAGCTGACTGCATCAAGCCATTGATTTGCATTTTTCCCTCTTCATGGATGAGCAGATAGCAGCAACAGTGGACTGTTGCCTGCATCGTATTGTTGACCTTGCACTTTGCAGCTATTTCTTATATCAAATAAGACTCAATGAGAGAAATTTAAGTTCACACTCTTAAAAAACATGTTCTAGGAATCGGCATCCAATGATTAGAACTTTGTTTCCAAAAATTCCAGTAACTTCATCATCATTTTTGTGTCGTTTTATTTTAAACATAGCTCAAATGTCAACTTTGTTTGGCAAAAAAAAAAAGAAAATAAGTTAATTATTAAACAAAATGCATTTCTTGATGGGTTTGTTAAATGTAACGCATAAAAAATAAGATTTCCTCATAGATAATGAAAAAACTCTCTAATGTTATAATACCTTTTATTTATATGTCCAAACTCAGAATTTTTAAATCTGTGTAGCAATAACCTTTTTACATCTCTAACAGCGTTTTTATCTTAAAAAACAAACAAAAACAAAGCCACTTAAGCTAAATACAATTAATGTTTTCTTTAACAGACACATTTTCATATATGTATGGACGTGGATGGTTGAAATTAATTAGAGCAGCATTAGCTCCCTTTTAACTTTTTAACATATAACTTTAATGTTTGCTTTTGGAAGCTCTTGTGTAATAGAACAATACAAAGTAAGAGATGTTGTTATATGGAATAAAAAGTGTAACATAGTGATGAATATTATTGACAATAAAGAAGTTTGCCACTCTATTGTAAATAATTCAGACTCGTTTAAATCGAATAAATTTAGATGACATCTGTGAGCATAAATTATTAATTCTTCCCAAATATTGCTAACTGGATTTATCTCTGGACTTTGAATCCATCCTAGCACTTGAAAATGTTTTGATCTGAACCAGGGTTCCTCATTCCAAGCCCTCTAGGCTGCACCTTTAAGATGTGTCTCTGCTACATTGGCAGGACTCTGAAGAACCCGACTGTAACCGAGGAGGTAATTTAGCCATTTGATTCAAGTGTTAAACCCGAGACGCATCTAAAAGGTGCAGGACACCTGACCTGGAGGACTGTAACTGAGAGACCCTGATCTAAACCATCCCGTTTATAGCCCCATTTACACTATGCTCTGAAAACCGATCTGTGCCAAGCTTGGATCAGTTAGCAGAACAAGTTTGGTTCCTCACGACCATTTACACGCCGCACTAGCACGGTTCCTCCTAGTACCTTGTACCTCCTAGTGATGATCTATGCTACTGCTGCTCTCAAAAGGGAAACAATCAAACCAACACAGGGCTCTCCGTAACATTCAGAAAGTTTGGTTATAATTGTGATATTTCATTGTTTGCAGAGAGTCAGGCGTAGAAGGCAGTCTTTGGTGGATTTACTTGACAGAGTCGGCTTTTCGGACGTAGATACGACAAACAATAATCTGATCAGGGCTTACAGACAGGAAACAAATACGTATGTTGAGGTTCATCACAATGCTAAGTAGAATCATCACTGGAAAGCTAGTATTTTTAACTGAGCCAGAACTGAGCCGTGCCAAGCCCTACTGATGAACCAGTTTAACACGATGCGGTTCAGTTTTTCCGTCAGTTTTGTGTGCCATTTACACTCTACTATCTTGGTTACCATGCTCAGAATAATATCTGCATGGTGTCAAAAGGGTAGTGTAAATAGGGCTTTAGTGTCTGGGTGTATGGTGATGGTTGGATCCCACTAAAATGGTAACCTTTAACCCTAATCTTAAATCTTTTGCAGCCTCCAACAGGTTCTCCTCTCTAAGGTTATTGTTTTTAATCTCAGTCAAATGTGTTAAAAAAAAAACCTTTAAAAAGCTACTCACCGAACTACCCCACAACATAATGCTGTCAGCACCGTGTTTAGCCATAGATATTGTTGTTCACTGGTCACATACAGTGTTTATCTTCAGCAACAAGAAGCAATTTGCATAAGGAAAAACGATTAAGGTTTCTGCCACAATTTATAGATTGACAGAAACGGCTTCTGATTGCTTTAACAACAAAATAAATTACTTCATCTTCCTATCTATTCAAAACTTTGGTCTATCTATCACATCTGTTCCAAATAAGACATTCTGTGAAAAGCATTACAAATGTGAAAAAGAAAACTTCTGTATGGTACTATAAGAAAGTTAAATAAGGAGTTTGAAAAAATGAAGCTGTTAACTTTATCTTAACTGACAGGTCTGTTCTTATTTCAGATTTGAAGAAATCGTCAAGAGAAACAAAGTTGAATACCACGCCGGTGGCTCTACCCAGAACTCAGTGAAAATCGCTCAGGTTAGTCATCTTTGGCTTTCTACAGTGTGCCTGAATGTGTTTTGAATATACAGTGGTATGGTTGTAACCTTAGATTTGTCAGCCTGGCAGCCTTGGGAATACACTGCATAGCTGCACGGCACATTGACACATTACAGCTCTAGCTTTTGTGAATTCATCAGACCTGCCACGGAAAAGGGAAAGGCGGGCAGGATTAATAATATTTACAGTGTTATCTAGTTGGCCTAATTTCCTGAGACATATCAAGCATCAATTAGAGAGAATTACAACTAGATGCAATTAACGTGTCACAACAAATTATATCTAACAAATGCCGATCTTCTCCCTGGCTGTTAGACAGATTTGTGTATCTAAAAGGAATCGGTGATTGTTCAAATCTAAAATGACAATCTGAACTTTCAAAGATTATTTACTAATTCCATTTTTCTTCTAAAGTGACTGCGGCAAGTCTTTGAATTTGACATGCAGTGATTAGCTGCTGATAAGGCTCGGGTCTGCTCACAGTAAACAAAGAAAAGGCATCCAGCTGAAAAATAATTCCCTTCCAAGGAGGGGGAAATGAGTTCAGAAGCTAATTGAGAGGCTGATGCCTGTTAAAGGTAGCAACTCTTTCTTGTGTGTGTGTGTGTTTACAAGTGCATGTGTTTTTATTTTATTTTTCTGAGTGTTGGTTTGGCATGCAGAGTTTGCATATATACCCATGTGTGTGTTTGTGTGTATTTATCAAAAGACAGAGACAGAGCAGGGGAAAAGAAAGTAGGCAGGCCCTCAGGCTGGCACCATCTCTACGCTTTAGAGACAGTAAACATCTTTTAAAAAGAGATGCGTAGCAGTGCACCTCCACAAAAACACTCTTTAATTATCAAGATCATAAGCCTTTTGCTTAAACTCGGTCTCTTACAGACGTTAAATGTCAACGAGATTTTACTCTCTGGGCAAAAACTCCCCCTATTTTAAAGCCTGGGCCTGCCTGATGCAAGACTAAGCTCTATTTTTTTTTATGTGTTGAAGTATAATCGCTAAATTTTTCACTAGGAAGCCATTTCCTTTTCTTGTTTGTCTTGAAACTGGGAAGACGTATACATTACATTCTCTGATCTATCTCTGTTAAGACATCCATGTTGACAATGATTGTTTCATCTTTTATTTAAGTGAACACTACAGGAATTGGCCCCAAGCTGCAGATCAAGTCCCATGTGAAATTAGATGGCAAAGGAGATTTTTATTGCCGGCCCTAGCAGACGAAGAAGGACCCGTCATGGCCCTTCTTCTCTCTGTGCCCCGAGAGAAGTGCTCAGTAGACTAAATTGGTCTCATAACAGCATAGCAGGCCCTAGTCAAATGTTATTCTACTCTGTTTATTTGGATATTTACCCCCTTCTGAGGGAAGATGTAGAGCTGATTCTGAAAAGCTCGAGATAACAAGAGTGTTTTCGTCCCACACCCCGAAGTCTCAGAAGCGGTTTCTGTCAATATATACCTTCAAGCACTGACTTTTTCCACATTTCACTTTGAGTTTATAGTCTTCTTTTATGAAAAAAAATGTATAATGCATAACCAGCTCTCGGATTATCACATTGTAGCACCTGCAATATGTGAAACTTCAAACCCTCACTGTATTGTGGAAGCTGAACCTTCAAACACAAATGATATGCACCGCAGCATTGAATCCACATCAAAGGGGCCCGGGCGACTAAATGAGATGCTCGATCCAGGGGCAGGTTTGCTCACCATCGACTGCTGGAGGAGGGAGAGAAGTGTTCAGAGGCTTTGCACAGGAATCGTTGTACATGCTGGGAAAAACCCAAGGTGTGGGAGGATCAATGCCTTTGCCTGTAGAACTCATACTTCCCTTCAAATACGCAGCCAGCTCATCCGAGGCAGTGATAGGTTAAATGCTGCCGTTTCATCCGAGTTAAGATTTCAAGCAAAACCTATATGTCGCTATTAGGAAAATACACAATCAATGCTAAGTGGATTTAGGTGAATTATAATTAACTAATTAGAAGCTTAGAAGGATAGAGTGCTTATATAGAGCTCATTGCCCTTGAACTCTTAACATTTTGTGACATATTGTGTTTTTATTGAGTAGAATCTCTGTCTTCTGTGATCAAAACTGAAAGGTAACTCTCCCCTCAGTTTTCCACTTCAAAACAATTTAAAAAAACACTGGTATATGCCACTGGTCTTAGTTGGATTTATGTCCAAAAATTAACTAAATAATTCTAAAAAATGAAAACATTAGAATGGGTGTGGAAAGAAATGAGAGGTTGGAAAATATCTGATCTTCTGCACTTTTTTTTTTTTTGGTGGCTCTGTGACTGCTGCCATTGAATCACACAAACCGCTGACAGAAACACAGGGCATGAGACCGTTCATACGAAGTAAATGGCGGTTAAAAAACGCATGCGTGTTACAAAGGTAAGTAATCGAAATCGTAAAGAAGAAGCTTGCATGTATGCACTTAGATGTAAAACGAGCATTCTCTAATTCTTTTTTTTCTCCCACTCTGAACCTGGACTAAAAAAAAAAAGCAGTTCATGCTCTCCCACAACACTGACTTTGTTTGGATAACCAACTTAAAAGACAAAATACCTTTGAATTCCACCTAATCATGTCTCTGTGTGGATGGGGCCTAAATTGAATCATGTGCAAAAAAAGTGGTGAAATAAACCAGCCAATTATTTTCTAAGAATTAGTCTATTTCACAGCTTTTTTGGCCCATGTTGTTTCATGATTAATGGTACTTAAAGTTCTTCAGAAAATTTGCTACTTGGATGTTTGGATTGCAATTAAGGAAAATTTTAAATTGAAGTCTGGAAGTAGCATAGGACTGTGTTTGAAACCTTGTATGTTAAGGACCTCCTCTATTAGCTCCATCTTAATGTCAACTCTGACCAGATATCCAATCCCTGCTACTACCTCCACCATGTTTCACCATTGGAATAGTGTTTCATTGTGGCATTTTCTTATGTCTTGGTCTTTACCAGAGCATTTTTTCCACATACTTGCTTTGTCAGCTATTTGGCAGGCAATTTAAAACAACTTTGTGAATAGCTTTGTTCTTGTCCTCTTTCTCAAAAGCTAGAATTATTAATCCATTGTTATTCTTTACTTTTTGAGGATTAACATCCTTAGTCATGCTCAGGTTAGCATTTGTGACATTCTAGGGTTCCTAAAGTACAGTGAAGAAAATAAGTATTTGAACAGCAAGTTATTCCACTTAGAAATCATGGAAGGGTCTGAAATTGTCATCATATGTACATGTCCACTGTGAGAGACATAATACAAATCCACAAATCACAATATATTTTAGTTTTTAAAACTATGTATTTGTATGATAATGATGCAATGAAGTATTTAAACACCTTGGAAAATCAATGTTGATATTTGGCACAGTAGAATTTGTTTGCAATTAAAGAGGTCAAGTGTTTTCTGTAGTTTTTCACCAGGTTTGCACACACTGCAGGAGGGATTTTGGCCAAATCCTTCATACAGATCTTCTCTAGATCAGTCGGGTTTCTGAGAAAAAGTTTGAGCTCCCTCCAAAGATTCTCTATTGGGTTTAGTCTGGAGACTGGCTAGGTCACTTCAGAACCTTGATATGCCTCTTCCAGAGCCACTCCTTGGTCATCCTGGCTGTGTACTTCGGGTCATTGTCATGTTGGAAAAACAGCCTTGACCCACTTCAATGTTCCAGCTGATGGAAAGAGGTTGTTCCCCAAAATCTTGCAATACATGGCTCTGTTCATCTTCTCTTTAATACAGTGCAGTTGCTATGTCCCATTTGCAGAAAAAAACCCCAAAGCATGATGCTACCACTCCCATGCTTTACAGTAGGGGTGATGTTCTTGGGATGGTACTTATCATTGTTCTTGCTCCAAACACGGTTAGTAGAATTATGATGAAAAAGTTCTATTTTGGTCTCATCTGACCAAATGACTTTCTCTGATGACCCGTCGGGATCCTCCAAATGGTCATTGTCAAAAGTAAGACGGGCCTTGACATGTGCTGGTTTAAGCAGGGGAACCTTCTGTGCCATGCATGATTTCAAACCATGACGTCTTAGTATATTACCAACAGTAACCTTGGAAACGGTGCTCCCAGCTTTTTTCGGGTCATTGAACAGCTGCTCTGATGCAGTTCTGGGCTGATTTCTCACCTTTCTTAGGATCATTGAGGCGGACAGGTGTCTTTATGCAGCTAACAACCTCAAACAGGTGCATCTAATTTAGGAAAATGAATGCAGTGGAGGTGGATATTTTGAAGACAGACCAACAGGCCTTTATGGGTCAGAATTCTAGCTGATAGACAGTTGTTCAAATACTTATTTGCAGCTTTATCATACAAATAAATAGTTTAAAAAATCATATATTGTGATTTCTGGATTTTTTTTTTTTTTTTTTTAGATTATGTCTCTCACCGTGGACATGCACCTACGATGACAATTTCAGACCCTTCAATGATTTCTAAGTAGGAGAACTTGCAAAATAGCAGGGTGTTCAAATATGTATTTCCTCACTCTAGATGCATTTCAGTGCATTTCAACATCCCTTGCTGAATAAACCCTAGATCTTGTTTGGATCAAATTGGTAAACTCACACACACGCAGAGCTATCTGGTTCTGCTTCTTTGTAAAGAAAAAGTGCTACAGTATGATAGAAAGTTGTGGATTGGAACTTGTTGCCTTTGCCCTGGCTCTTACAAACACCATGCCCTGTGGGGCCATCCTACATAAAGGCTTACTTACTGGATGTTGCAGAGCTGTGAGGTAACAAAAACCAGCCTCGTGTTGCCTGCTCAAACGCAGCCACACACATCAAAAGGTCTGAGCTCCGACAGAGGGCAATGGAAAACAACAATCATATATTTTTTTTCTCCAGTTATTTACAAAACTGTGGCTTTTCTGAGCATGTGATCCAAATTTTGGTACTTCTGAGCACTCGTGGTGTTTATCACAGGTGACAGAATTGGTGGGGGGAGTCAGTTGACTGGAGGGCTGTATCAAGAAGCACAGTCGATTCATTTAGACAGAACATCAAAGTTCTCCAACAGCTCCTAAGGGCCTGGAGATTGAAGTCTGAGCAGAGACAGGCTCGTAGGGAGTTATTGCTGCTGTGAGTGGAGTGGATCCTGCTCTGACTGCCTCATGTAAACCATGCACTCTCATTAGGTTCCTCACAAATCAACACCAATGACATATTGTTTCTATTTGACTCCAAGCATGCTTCATGCACATTTACCAAATAGACATATAGCATTGTGTAAGCGCCTTAGCTATAAATGTGACACAGAAACTTTATGATTAATTATGCTCTCTCTCTCCTCTATTTAGATTTTGCATTTTTTGAAGTCTACATAATCAATCCGCCGTGATGTCTTAATTATTGTTTAGAGAGGACAGGCTTTTGAAAAATCTGCTGTCTCTGTCATGGTTTTGATGATGCCTGTGTAACATTTCCTGAGACTTGGTCAGTCGTGGGACGGCTGAGTGGGGCCCAGCTCTGGATGTTGGCTCTGAGCTCTTAATTGGAAACGCATGTGAACCACACTGTTGAAAGTCGCATTCAAATAACAGGAAAAAGTCCCACAGCACCACTTGACTTTGAGAAAGTTCCTCACCGGCTCATATTTTCTTGCAGGAGAATACTCCAACTGGTTTTGATGTCTCATTGAAGGCAGTGACTTATTTCTCTGGGTGAAAATGTTCCATGACCTAATGTTTGGCTTTTACCGCTCGTTTTGTTAAATAAATAAAGAATGGCAGATTGCCTCAGCTTGAATGAAGAAATGCCTACGTCTGGTACCACTTACAGAAAAAGAGGACAGTTAAGGAGAAAGAGAGAAGCTTTTGTGTTCGTACTCTGACTCGCTGTTCTGGAGGATGTGCTTATATACGCTAAAAGGAGGCATTTATAATTTTTCTGTCACTTTCTGTTTTTACTTTCTTCTCTCACTCTTAATGATCAGAGTTAGAACAAATGTTCTTTGTCTGTGGAAAAAAAAAAAGCTGCGGGACATTTGAGTAATTTGATGCCGGTTCATTCTCAAGTTTCAGGTTGTTTTTTTTAAATGAATTAAGAGAGATTGTTCGAGCATCGATCATAGCACTGCTGTGCCAAACATGAGCTAATAACCGATTAAAACTACTATGCCCCAGAGTTTATGCCACAAATATCAACCCTATGAAGTATTTGAAGAAGAAGGGTGAAAGAAGGTGAAATTCTTGCTCCATTATCGTGTCTTTTCTTCAAAATCAATGTGAACTTTTATGCTGATGATGTTATTGTCTTTTTTCATGGTTACTTTATAAAATGATGCATAATTGTGATGCAGGAGGCAAAGTGTATTTTTTTTTCTCCAAAATATCTCAAAAATGAAAACTTGGGTGCTCATTTGTATTCGACCCCTGGGCTTATAGTAAATGGCCTATAAGCCCAGGCCATTTACTTTAAATGGTAAATGGCCTGGGCTTATAGCGCTTTATCAAGTCCAAGTTATTTACACGATATTCAGTCATTCACGCACTTATTCCAACGCTGATGGTGGCAAGCTACATGGCTTGCTGCCGCTCAGTTGGCCCCACCAGGCCCTCAGACCACTAACGGTGTCTTGCCCAAGGACACAACTACTGAAAAGGACCAAACAAACCGACAACTAGGGCTGCAACTAACGATTATTTTGCAAATCAATTAATCTGTAGATTATTGTTTAGATTATTCGATTAATAATCAGAAGGACAAAGATTCCTTAAGGAAGACTTTTTACAAAATTAAATCAGGTGAAACTAAAATGGGGTTCTGGATAGAGCACATTGACAGAAACGTTTTTTTTTTTATCTTAAATGCAAAATCTTTACATATTTTTTACAATCTTGGTTAAATTACTACTCTAAGTGGGTCACTCTGTCAGCTAAAGGCATGTTTGAGAGTCTGTATACTACAGTTAATGATTAATCGATTACTAAATTAGTTGACGATTTTTTCAATCGTCGATTAATTCTGATTAATCCAGCTAATAGCTTCAGCCATACTGACAGCCCACTTGTTTCAGAGTGAACCCCTCACCTCATAAAGTTGCCCCTTTTTAGTCCCTCCATTTTGTCTCATTGATGTCAGGGGGCAAACCTGGGTAATATGACAAACTGAATGGAAAAGAGCAACTTTTTATGTTTATTTTCAGTTAAGTTCATTGTTGAATTGCCGCGCTTATCCACGTAAAGCTGTTTTATGGCACCAGTGTCTCTTCGCTTCCTCCCATTGCAAAGCAGTGAAAAGGTCAACGTCTACTGAGCCGAGAGATGCATGAATCCAAGTAAATTTTTTTGCTTTGTTTGTCCCTTTCATCCCCATCTTCATTCACTCTAAACATTCCAGGTGCATAAGTATGCTCTTGAGAGTTGGGAGGGGGGGGTTAGGGTTGCTATTGTTTTTTCCTCTGCATAAGCAGCAGAAACGAAGAACGCCTCATTCGCTTTGATGAGCGATGTGTTCATGCGTGGGCTTCAATGTCACCCGCCATGAGGCAGCTGTGAAGTCGCAGCTCATGTCTGTGGTGCCATTTACTCAATGATGAAGTGAGGAGATCTCGGTTGGTTCCACATTCACCTCCCCTTTTACACACTCTTAGACACCCCCCCCCCCCCCCCACACACACACTGCCTGAGCATGTTTTCCCTCCACCTCAACTGTATTGTGACTGTATGTCACAGCTAATACTGCCACTCATTTAATCTCAAGCTCTGCGGTACTCATGATAAAGGTTGACTAAACGATTACACAGGCTTTTTTTCCTCAACATCTGATGGCCATGACCTACAGCACAGTATAATTAGCTTAATTTAATTTTCCCGTCTGATGCAGAATATTTTTGTTGCCCCAGCAAGAATCTAGCAGTTTGCTGTATAGGTGACATATCAACATCCCTGTTCAAGTTAATTTGCCATCAAATCTGCGACTTAATTCGCGCTGCCAAAGGGAAAGGCATGAGGAATAGATTGTAGCTCATAAGTATGCATTGGAAAAGGGTGTTGATTAACTTTGAGGGCTCGAGAGACAGACGCACTAAATGTGTATCATCTTGCGTCAGAGGCAGTTGCTGGAAACGAATGTGATGTCTTGTGTAACGTGACATGCTTTAAATCCTCGGTTCCGGTCTTGGGAGGGAAGGCTGTGACATTGGGTTTCCTGCTCTGTGCATGGTTCTGGTACTGCTGGTACTGCTGGTACTGCTGGTACTGCTGGTGCAGCTGCGGGTCTAGCTTTCACTGCTGCCTGACAGGACTTGTTAAGATGAAAGACTGCAAATTTGGAAGCATTCAGTCATGGTATTGCTGGAATTTGCCTAATGCAGGAAATTTAGTGTATGCTCTGTACTGTGCATTTAAACATTATATCTAGTGTTAACTTTATAAATGTATGTTGACAATAAAAACACTGATGCATGCAGAAAATTCATTGTTGCATCTCTGGACTTGCCTTGGATTGATAACATCAAATGGGGAAAATAAATTCAGACTATCCACCGGCTAATCTAGTCTTCGACACAGGTTGTAAATAATAACATTTTCACAAATCAATGAACATTTGGATTCATTTGGATAATCACAACAAGTACTACATGGATTTGTAAATAATGATTATTTTTATTCTTTCAATTCTTTGGCTATGTGGAATTTGTGATTTTCAAAATCTTCACCAGCAATTTGCGATTTTATTTCTTTGTTTTTCTTTTTTTTTCTTCAAGCTGTTGGACCCAAAATTCCTGTGAGCTCAACAAAAACGTGGTCAATTTTTCACAAATAAGTAGTTCTTATTGTGGTATTGTAGATTCCTAAATTTGATTAGCAAGCAGGGACTATTGCTTTTTTATTGAATTTTGAGGAAAAACACCAGTAGTTAGAGTAGTAACAAATTATTAGATAAATATATCGGAATCTTATATATGTTTTGTACATTCTTAACTGATATCTGGGTGTGCTGCATTCTTAATACGGTAAATACTGTATTTTACGGATTATAGGCTGCTACTTTTTTCCCACGCGGCTTATAAAAATGCAGCTTTTCTGTAGATTCTTTTCTAACTGCCAGAGGTGAAAGTCAAAGTTGAAAATGAAATAATAAGGGGCAAATTTTCATTAAGACAACATTGTAGCAGCAGGAACGACGGAGAACAAAACCCCAAATTAAAACGTTTTGCAATGTATTTGCCGCATTAAAGCTGCCGAGCCGATGAATAGACTGGGCTCAACGCCTGCAGAGCTGAAATAAAGAGCTGAGGATGCCCCATCTTTCAATAGAAGCTCTTACTGCTGCGAGCTAACAAGCTAACGGGAGCTAGCATTCTTTTTTTTATTTTATTTTTTTCAAACAGTGTCCTGTCTGGCAATGTGGCAATAAGAATAATTATCTTGATGCTAAAAAGAGCCCAACAGATATTACTTTCACAAGTGGAGCAGTAGGGCTATTTCCATTGTGTTACGCTTGTTTTATGCATATAAATTGCTTTATTATAATTATGCAGAGCTGGTATTCTTAGCGTCCAGACTCCAGGGGCTCCCCCTAGTGGTTTGGTGGGAGACATTTCAGTAAATATCAGCGGCTTATAGCCCGGTGGGGCTTATATATGTACGTTACCATTTTTTTCCAAAATATTAGTGGGCATGGCTTATAGTGAGGTGCGCTCTATAATCTGGAAGATGCAATACTTCTAAGTCGTACTGAACTCTTGTTAACATTCTTGTGAATTGAGCTAAATCAGACGAAATCTTCTGCTTCATCTTTAACTATTCTATATGTTTTGTAACCTTATCTCTGTTACCTGGGCATGAAAAGTAGCTACATTCCACAAATTCAAAAATTTTGCTATTTTTCTCAATCCTATTTTTCTGTTTTTTATTTTCAATGAAGAAATTTTCATGATGGGGTTGGTGTACCACTTTCACCAATTTTACACCCCTATCTCTCGTTTTTACATTTTCTAAGTTCTTTATCATTCCTTTGCAAAAAAAAAAATCCATTGCATTTCAACCAGTTCTTCTCGTTGCTGTTTTGACCAGTTGACCCTCATTAAATGAGAAATTAGGAACCCCAAACTAGAAGAACGAAGTGAATTAATCGTTTTGCAGCATATTTGATAGACGAATTTAAGGGGGAAAAAATACATTTGAATAAAGAGGGGAAAAGAATTCTGTTCGGTTGCTTAATTTGACGTCAGTACAGGAATTGGATACAGATATTTTTTGGAAGAGAACATTTTATTTTAATTAAGTAATAAAAATATTAAAGTAAAGTTAATGAAAAACAGCTTGCTGTCAAATAATGTTCTATATGTGACAAGTGACAAACTATCAAAAAAGATTTTTACATATGGATAAATTATGTGCAAAAATTATGGTTGACCAATCTGATACTGTAAACAATGTTTCATTAATCATTTGTTTATAAAGGTCGTGGCTGGATGAGCGAATGATTGGGCATTTTATACCACTACATTTTTATACAACCATTGAATGATGCCCCTCTCTCATATTTCCCCGCAGAATGCCTGTGGCAGTAGTATTTATTTGGCACATTCTCAGCATGCTCCCACTATTGCGGTTGAAGTGTTGCATAGCAACTGAGGAAAAACAGCTTTAAATATTTTGCTTAAAAAGGTTTTAAGAAAATAAAGAACAGCCTGCAATTACTGTTCATTTCTCCCGAGTTCATAAGTTTAAGGAGCTGTAGAGCTGTGCCAAGCAATAAATGAAATACCAAATTAGGCTTTGTGTTGGCCTGGAAAAAAAAAAAAAAGAAAAAACTCTTTATGAGTAAAATGTTTTTTCCTCCTCTGCCAATTCGTTTGCATCTATTTCGGTGGTGTTTATTGAATAAATGCTGGCAGATGTCTGCACCTTCACTAATTCACAACTGTTTTGAAACAGAGCTCGCAGGAGTTTTCAAAGTTCAGCCTGGCTCAGTTGTCGAGCCAACCGAGTAGAAGCTTGACAGGATGGAAAAACGTGTAGGTGAGTTTAAATTTGAAGTGATGTGCCTCAGGAAAACGGATCGGGGATGGAGCGACAGGAATGGGGCACATGTGGAGAGAGAGAGAAGGCTGGATGACGCACAGCAGGTGACAGACAGACACTAATAGTAATGGCTCTTATCAGTGCTTCGCTCGCTCCCTCTTTTCACATGGGCTCTGACATCCTCCTCCTACTCCACCCCCTCCATCTAGCGGGGGGTGCTGGGAGCTCGCTGGGTTGTGCAGCCCGCTCAGACGGAAACAGCCTGCCAAACACCGGTCCCCTCACATATAAATTGCATCATTAACATCGCCTAGATTATTCCAAGCTCTCCCACCGGGTTTATGGTAGCTCCAGCTCAACTTAACTATTTGACTAATTGAAGACATCCAGGTTTCCTGAGTCAGCAGCTTTTGGATCTCCTGTAAAAAACACCAGTTTTATTCTTACTTTAGGCTTTGAACAAATCCAGTGGAAATAGAGAGTTATTAAGTCGTCTAATGTGCTTTATTTGCCGTCTGGGGTTACAGCCTGTCATGGAGGCAGGCTTCTGTCACATCACCATCGGTGGAATTTATCATTTGAATCCGCAAAGACATTTCAGAGCCACTATGCCTTCCAGTTACAGATTTTATACATATTTTTCCAAAATCCCTTTTGCATCTCTAAATAACAAAATAAGACAGCAGATTAATGTTAATGCTAATTTGAAACAGAAAAGAAACCATTTGTCTTACGTCTGCTTAAATACAACTTCTTTAAGCAGACATATAGAAGTAAATGAGAAAGGCAGGTTTTAACTGTGCAAAAAGCCCTAATTGCTATAAAGTCCTATAGGTTTATAGACGAGTCAAGCCACACAGTGATGGATGTGCACAAACAGACTAAATGATGACCTCAAGGGTTCTACTTCCTGAGTTGCTGTAGAAAGGTGGAGGTTTCCTCTAGAAGTCCACCCTTAGCTTTGTGAGCACCATTGTACCTCCAAGTCAGCATCCTGCCTTTATGCAGATTCTTTGTTTTCCTGGAACTTTGGAAGTTTTAATGACGTGTCCACTGACGAGCAGTCATTTTTTAGCTGCAGGATACGTGGCTGTTAGGGAGGAAATTATGTTCCCTATTCTCACTCACTGCTACTGGAAGGTGGTGATGCAGTGACAGATAGTTCTTTAATTTTGATACACGGACTTAAGCTATATTTTAGAGTATAACAGTGGTGACTGGTCAATAGAGGGCGCTAGGGCGCCGCCCCACCCACCCAATTACCCTGATTATAAAATTAAAATTTTTCAAAATATAGTTTTTTTGATGTGCAAGATAAACATTTAATCTGTAATCATGAGTAAAGCTGTTTTGTTCATCGTCGGATTGGTGACGTATTTCTGCTCTGGGGCGCAAAAATCTTTGGCCAATGACTCTCGTTAAAAGTTGCACATGTGCAGTAGCGCCTCTGCAATACAAAAGGATAGGAGAGCTGTGCCCTGAGCTGTCAGGAAAGCTGTGCCCCGAGCTGGTAGGAACTGTCGTCAGAGTTTCCGGAAGCTGCTTATAGCAAACCTACCAAGAGAAGCTGGAGGTGAAAGGGTTTGGACCTGATCAGCCTAACATCAAAATTAATCAGCAATCCGTACACACATGGAGATGGTCCACTTTGTCTTTTTCCTGGACCTGGTTTAGCTACAAGGCTTGGCTAACTGCATGCAGTGAGGCTAACACTTTATTCTGCTTTCCCTCCTTTTTCAAACGTCAGGATCTGACCCAGCATGGATGAAGACAGGTAGGACTGATTTAAAATACTTTTTAGATAAAGCAAAGAAGCATAAAAAATCTGGGATTCACATGGAAAATAATATAATATAGTGTACTTTTACTAGGTGTTTGTTAATTTGCATAGTTCCTCTTAAATAAACACATTTTCAAAAAATTGTTTTTATATATTAAGAAAATATAAAGCTGACTAATAGCTTTTCTGTTATTAAACTGGTGCATTATTTTTGTTAGGCTTGTGACACCATATTGGACCATGCAAAACACAGATTTGCCTTCACAAAGCCTCAGAAGGGCAGGATTTGTGTACAAAAAGTGAAATTATGTGTTTGTTTTCATAAAGTTTTTTTATAGTGTTTTTTTCTTTGTTGGCATTCATATAAATATACTGGTGTGATAACTTGGTATACATTTGATTGGCAAAGAGTGGAGTATTGCTTTGTGTTTTGTATATGAAGAGAATACATTGGTGAGTCCTTTGAGGTACTTTAAATAATAGGAATACTTGAACATAAATACCTGTATTAAAGACATTCTGTCCTAAAACCAAACCTTGCCATTTCTGTTTAATGTGCCTCAATACCAGAAATCCGCCCTCGCGTTAATTCACCATGTGTTCAAATTAGCTTAATTTACTCTAAGAGCTTCTGTAAAGAAGTAATTAGATGTAAAATTCTTCATTAAAAAAGGAATTCATTGGATAATCCAAAGAATTCAGAAACTCTGATCTACCAGTGTAAATGATCCCACTGCAGGAGCTTCTTAAGCCCAGTCGACAGCCTCGGTAGAACAGGATGGATCTTCTTCCTCAGATCCGTCGGCAATTAACTCTGTAACTCTGTAATTACTATCGGAGGTCAGGGTTAAGCTCGGAGCAAAAGGTTGAAGCAGCAAACATTTTTATATGATCCTCTTACTCTATTATCCTTCCTCACTCCTACAAGGTTTTACCTCATGGGGAGAATACATTACATAAAGCCCCTTAGCAATTACTCCTCCTCAATGAATATCTGCATGGTGTATAGTCCTGTGATTAATCTGGAATCGCTCTGCCCCTGTCCAAAAGCAAGCCTTGCTCTGCTTACCCTGCAAGTTTCATTTTCACCTGAACAAATGGCTCCTTTACAGAAAAAGTGCCAACCTTTTACTTTTACTCGCTGCTTGTTAGAAAAAAAAGAGGAAGAAGAGAAGAGGGAGGGCAGAATCTCCTGCAATAAAAAAAACAAGGAGAAAAAGTAAGGGCGGGGTCAGGGTGCTTGATGGTAGACACTCAATAGTGTTGAATAAAGGAACTTTTATGTTTGTGCTTCGGCCTGTAACAGCCGCAGGAAATAGCTCAGTCTCTTGATCGCAAGCAAATCCTATTAACTTACAGTGCTCTCACTCAGGGAAATGGGCTCCACCTCCAGACTTGGTAAAACACTTTTCCTCTTGGACACACTGATACTGGTGTCTAGAGGGCTCAGCGTTGGCTAGTCCAACACTTGGGCAGAGACTAATCAAGTCAAACAATCTGCTGCAACGGAGCAACACACACAGCGCAAAGATGTTGATATCCAGTGAGCTTATTCAACAGGCCCCTTCACACGTCCCTAACCCAATACCAGAAAGGATCAGTGCCCAGGATCAGTTCAAGATCAGGTTATCCAAGCCCCTGAGAATAGTAAAGTGATCCCTGAGCAGCTTTTGCTTTCTCAGGAGCGATCAGCGCTGGCGGTTCTGTTATTCACTCCTAGGACCGGGTCCAAAGGGAACTCCTAGGGTCTCCATTTATTCCTGTCCAGTAAGGGTAAGGCCCTGTGTGCCTGTGAAAGTGTTTATACAATATGTAGGGAGAAAGTGAGAACAAGAAACTCAATTTACAGAATTGGTAATGCCGTCTCTAACGCTAAACGGAAGAAAAACTCAAGTATGTTTCAGTGAATAAAGGCTTTACCTCTACTTAAGTATTTTCCTCCAGATAATGGAGACAAAAAGTAAATATAGCTAAAGCTTATAATTAATGTAACTGGTTTAAAGCGGACTGGAGAAATCAAAGCACATCTACTTCCAGAAGAATTCAATTCAGTTTATTTCTATAGCGCCAATTCACAACACATGTCCTCTCAAGGCACTTTACAGTTCAACCAGATCATACAGTCAAATTGATTTAAAGGTTTCTATCTAAGGAAAACCATTTGATTGCATCGACTCATTGACTCAAATGCAATCCCTCACACTAAGCATGCCTGTAGCGACAGTGGAGAGGAAAAACTCCCTTTTAACAGGAAGAAACCTCCAGCAGAACCAGGCTCAGTGTGAGCGGCCATCTACTGAGGCCGACTGGGGTTCAAGGAGACAGAAGCAGAAATAAAAAAAAAAGCGGCGGTAAAAGGCGGCCCAGTCCAGGAAACACACAGCCAGGCAGCCGAGCTCCGAGCCAGCTCCAATGTCAGAGGATAAATAGAGCACATCCAGCCAGTCAGTCAGAGAAACAGGACTATACTGGAAACAGACCGATCTCCAACATCTATAAACAAGGGTGTTGATGGAAGAATACCACTAGTACTTTAGTCACGTTTGTCAAGATGAAACCACAAAGATTAATGTTATTTTTTTTATTTTGTATGATAACGTTGCATATTATATATCAAACAGGATATTTCCTTTACTTTGTAAGAGAGCCACATTTATTGTTTTTCAGCCCCACCTGATCTACTACCCCTATATGAAATGAAACAAACAGCTCTACAAGTTGAAGGATTTTTTGGTATTTTTACCATCTCTTCAATCTAAAAGATGCAATTATTTGTTTCTTTGAGAATTCAAAAATTGTTCAAACAAGTCAATGCAACTTCATATGTAGAACACATTTCAGTAGGAAGAATCAAATGTAACCTTTCACCCCACGTTTTTCCAGGATTGTTCTGTCGACCTTCCCATTGACTCTGACAATAAATCTTTTGACGGCTTCTTTGATTTATCCTGTCCTTGCCCAGCTTTTCATGGGCAACACAGAAAAAGATATTCTTACAAAAAAATAGAAAGAAAAAGTCCCTCTCTGTTAGGTGAGCCACGCTGATGCTGCCCAATGCTCCAAGTACAGCACCGAGTTCTACTGTATCCTTTCACTATGTATTGAATGTTCCGGTTGGTGGAAATAAATTGCCCAGATTCAACACAGGTGAAATGTTTTCCTTTAGTACATGTAGGTCACTGTGTCTTCTTTACCTTAAAGGTATAGTGGAGGATGTTCTTTTCCCGGTGGATCATCTAAATAATTGGTCCTCCTAATTGTCAATCATTCTGGTGATACGTTTACGTAAAGCCGTCCTACGTGCTCGTTCCTATTTTTACTTGAGTGTGACATAGTGAAAAAATTGCAAATCTTCTTTTGGATAGTAAGCTAGTATGAGCGATGCACACAGCAACTTTTAAACAGAGCATGCACAAGGAGAAATGGATTTGTGGATGCTCTTAATTGGCAACCCCTCTCGGGAGCGTTTACAGGGTTGTGCATGTGCGTTTTCTTTTAAAGGTGGAGAGGGCGGGTCTTTTCAGAAACTTGTGAAAATCCTACACTATACCTTTAATGTGTTTGCAGTTGAATTTTCAGATTTTGCAGGGCTTCACAAAATATTCAATGCTTTGGTTTTATTTTATAACCTTAGCTTTGAACTTGTTCCCAACTGTATCCTTGACATTTCTGCTGTTTCACGGTCTTTGCGATGATAGCCACACCGTTCAGTTTTCTGTTTCGGTAAAAATATTTTGAAAACCATGCGTCATTGTCTTCCACTTTCCAATTCAGCACGCTTTGTGTTTGTTTCTCACCAAAATTCACCATAAAATGCAGCAATGGTTTTAGTTACATGACAAAATAAGACTAGACACAATAAGACCCCCACTTGCTGCTGGTTTCAGATTGTGTACCGTATATATCTGCACAGTTCAACATTTTAGTTTACGTTGTCAACTTTGTAGCCCTCCAAAGCCTCATTTAAGCAATTCTTATCCATGTTAGATGTCAATTGACCTCACTGATGGATGGCCTCACTCTGGCCCTCTTATAAATCTGTGTAGAATGGCATGTTCTCTCCTGTCACCATTACCCCTTGTGCCTGCTGTCATCCGCCTGTCTTATGTCTGCATAGTTACAGTGTGCACCTGTCAGATGCAATTTATGGCATGCAATTTGTTGTGTATCGAGGGAGTTGCAGTTTCTTGAGAACTTTTTTTTTTCCTCCTCCTTTTTCTGTACTTGAGTTATGCTTTCATGAATACATTTACTGCACCAATTCTGGCCGACGGTGAAAATATCCTGAAGAAGTTTCATTTTGGAAGCATTCCTTGTTCTCTTGACAACAAAATCAACTGCCTTTTGAGCATCTTTCACTTACATTTTGTTTAATACAATAAAAGGAAATGATTGCAAGGCAATTAGATGGTTTTTCCTTTGTCATTGCTGCAGGATTGCGCCTGCGTGTGCTCTCTCACCGAGGATTATCGCCCCCTAAGAGGGAGAGGCATTACAAAATGACAGCCTCTCATGTCGAACAAGTCAAGCTGATTCTGTGAATGCTGAAGAGGGTTCCCACCACATGCTCTCCTGTATGTTAAGGGAGCAGCGTTAACCTTGTTTTGATTTGCATCTCCTTAGCAATTAAGATAATATGTCGTAATTAGAATTTTAATGTTCCACTGTGAGATTTTTTGATAATTACACAGAATTCTCTGCGGTGATTTTCTCGTTGCTTGCTTGTGTTCACAGATGAATTCATGGCTGATTAGATTGCTGCTCTAATCAGATTTGAGTTACATTGTGCGACGTCCTCCCACATGTCTTTCTAGCTACGTTTCTGTGTTGATGGTAAGCAGTTAGCAGCTAGGTGAGCTTTTGAATAGAAGGAGGTCAATCATAAAGAAGACGGAGGAAAAACTCAGGCAGATCCATGTAATCATTTCTGAAACGTGACTTGCTTAACATAAAATTGAAGTGGTTTCTTTAACTGTGCATGTGTATTTTTCCCCCTGTTCCCAAGTTTAACACTAAACAGATTCTATAAAGCTGTTATACTAATAACAGGAAATGGTGTACATAGAAGATAAAATGAAATTGCAGTTTAGCATTGATCTTTCTTGCTACCTTAGTTTGCCTTCATGCCAAAAAGGTTTTACATTTGACATTTTCTCTCTTCATTCTCTGTGTTACTACGTGTGTTATTGATGCCTCTGTCTCCTTTAAACTCCACTGTCTGGCGTACTTTGTGTGCACTATGAATGGCTTGGACTGCCTGTGTGTAATAACATTAAAGATTTTACACTTGACCGTACCGTTTTCTTAGAGCTTGGTGTCACACGGATGTAAAAACAGAATTTTTTGGGGGATTTTTTTCAGCTGACTTCTGCGTTCAGTCCCTCAAGTGCACGCGGGCATCAGCTGAGTCAAGCAAACCAGATTCTATTGGTGCCTGAACTAATCATTGGTTTGCTTACAAGTTCATAAAATTACATTTACATACCCCACTGCAACATTTCTTTTTTTAGATTTAGGTTGTTTAGATTAGATTAGATTAGATTAGATTAGATTAGATTAGCTTTATTGATCTCACAGCGGAGAAATTCACTGGTTACATATTGGCATAGTACTTAAAGAAGGTGCAAACAAGGAGGACAAGGTGTATTAGGAATAAAAAAATAAATAAAAATAAAATAAAAAATATAAGAAAATAATAAAAAAAAAATTAAGATTATAGAAGTCACTTTGGTTCCTTATGTTCTTCACAACTGTTTTAAAGAAAAATGTTAAGTGAACACACATTGGATGTGGGACACTAATTTGCGGGTATTCAGTAATATGGGGCTTAAAGAAATGGTAAAAGCTTAAGTTAAAGCTGCAGTCTGTAACATTGAGAAGAGAGCAGACTTCGACTGAAAATTTGAAGAAAAACAGGTTTCACTCCACTCCCCCACCCTCTCTGCTTCACTCATGCCCCACCTCCAAGCTCCACCCCTCTCACAGCATCTGCGCGGCTACCGCATGCGACCAGAAGCGTCCAAGCAGCGTACGCGGCATGGAGTGTGAACTGGTAAGAGCGCTAACACTCACCTCCAAGCAGCTAGATATAAGATGCTGGTTATACCGAAGTTTGCCGTGTAAGCAGTTGTCGGCAGGGGCAGTAAGGGCAGTTTCTCTTTCGCTGGTGGCTGTCGCTCCGCCATGACTTCCACGCGCGTCCTCCTGACTGCAGCAGCCGGGCAGGGGGGGCGGGATTCAGCGTGTGTGAGCTGTGATTGACACTCCATCAGACGCTCCTCTGGGTGTGATTGGTTGTTTTGACTCGTCCCGAATTATTCTTTCCAGATTGAAATACAGGCAGTATGCGGGACCAATTGAAGCAGTTTTTTTCACAGGTTACATATCACATGTACTGCTGTCTGGGCATAGGGACAGTTTTAGCCAATATGACAAAAAAGGGATTTTTAAAAACTTACAGACTTCAGCTTTAAGTGAAATGCTCTGTAGTATAATTAGGACAAGTTTTGGTCTACAAAAGCAAGAATTTTGACTTTAGTTCCACTTTACAAATATGCAAGCAATTGATCTTTGCACTCTGACTTCTAAGTGTTGATCAGATTGGCAGGCTGGAGGGAAACTTATTCTTTGATAGCAGTATTTTTGTGTATATAGCTCTTTGTTCTGCTGATTTGAAGATAAAGGCTAGTGGTATGTGAGGTCTGCAGAGATGTTAGCTTCCCTTTTAATATGCAACAAAGTGCTTTGAATACTGTAGAGTAAATGATTAAATCACTGTGGAATAAATATCTACGTGTAATGCTGTCATTTCTCTTTGGGTTTGAAGATGCTAAGGCAATGAAAAAAATAAATAAAGGAACCTTTTAGCAGTTGACCAAAGAAGCTGAAGTAGCAATCAGAGGCCAGCTTAAACTTTATTAACAGCTCCTTTCCACCACAGCATCAACTGTGTTAACATCGTTAGGCTAATTATCACCGCCATCGTTTCAGAATGCAATCAGTGATTTAAATATAAATGTCTTCTGATATAGATCCACCCAATGATAGGTGTTCATGCAATACCACCAGACTAGCTGTTGCTAGTTGACTTTAAATAAAAATGGCACAATAAATATTAGTAAGGTAATTTTTTTTTATTAAATCATTCATCATAGTAATGGGCTGAGATTTTTACTTTTGCATTCTGTGATTCCACAATTACATTGTAATATAAAATATTTATATATTATTTATCTGCGTAGATGTGTTTCACAATATGTCTTTGAAGTTCCATATTTTGGTAAGATGGCTTTAAAAACTCACCATTGAAAGTAGCAAAGTGTCATGCATGGTCCCGCCCTAAACGAGCCCCAACTTGTTGTTCTGAAAACATGCCATAATATTAGTATATAACCTAAAACTCAAGATAACAATGCATCACCATACGTTTTACAAAGCAATATTTTGAACTTTTTACCAGTTTAAAATTTGTCCAGTGTCACCTGCGTTTGTTGTGGTTTTAACTACTTGACTCAGTATAAAGTTATCTTAATACCCAAAAAAATGTTTTCTGTGTGCTTTCTTATACAATAGTTTGTAACAATTTTTTAAATTGTGGATAAAACAAATGTATTTAGTGATTCATATTTATCTGGGGACTAGCAAAATTAGCAACACCAGCATCATCGGCTAGCTGATTTTCCATAGCTGCCCCTGATGCATTGGCACCCTGGGTAAAGAGCCATTTCAGAACTTGCAACTGAGTAAAATGCATACAAATATGGAAACAATGAGTATTTTAGTGTGTTAAAATTAAACACCCATTTTATGAAAATTTGAATGTTAAATTTGCAGATGAATTCAAACTCATGGCACCTGTTCATTACAAGTCCAACCTGTCCTCAGGGTGAACTGTGTAACTTTTGGACATTTCAACCTGAGAAAACACACTCTCAGTTTCAGCTGCAGCACAACAGACAGAGTAAATATTAATGGTCAAATATCTTGCATTATGAAAAGGAGCAGCAGTGACTGCATTTCCTGAAGAAACTGAAAAAAGCACCACATCATAGTTTTCTTTTAATATTTTACAGAAACTTGGTGGAGAGTTTGTTCATACAATAGAGAAAGAACAGAGCCCTGCAGGAGATAGGGAGGGAAGCTGAGAAGTTCATAGGAAGTTCCCCTCTCTCAGCCCAGAGCCTCTGAAGAAATTAACTCTTTATGATTTCTCATATCATCTTTATAAACTAGTTTTTAACTGCTGCCATTGGGACGGCCTTCTCTTACAGGCTGTTAAATTGCAAATATCGCGTTGATGAAGATGAGGTGCATTATACCATCTATTTTGTCATCTTTGTTGCATTTTATACTTTTGTTTCCTATTATCTAATATTTATAGTTTTTTTAAGAATAGGAGAAAGTTGTCCTATCTGATAGTTAATACACAATTAATAAAAATACATTTAAAAAAGAACCATGCTAGAATTTGGGGTCTTCTGTCCAATTTTCGAACCTTAAACTGAGATTTCAGAACAAATTTACCTAAAAGTTAGATGATTAGAAAAAGGCGAAGTAGTTCATTATGGTTTCCTGTTCATGACTCAATTGCACAGTATAGTAAACTGCAGTTATCACAATTTAAATGCAAGCAGTATCACAATTGCAAACGCCTTGGCTGCAATCTGTGGCAGATGGTTATATTTCAAGCACCAAACATTCACAAGCTGCATGGCAATAATATGTTAGCCAATAGCCAGTTAGACGAAGTATTTGCCTGTCCTTAAAGCCCACACCTTTCTGGACATGCTGAGAAGGTATTAATAGTGTGATGGAATACGGGTCAGTCGCAACAGATGTTATTAATGCACAATTCAATAAAGCAACTGCATGTTTTTCTACTGATGAAGATCCACGGATTGATTAAGCTTTGCATAGTAAAGCTGTCAGTTTAAAATAAATACATGTTTCACTGCCAGATAAGTCTACCAATCCAGTTACATTGCTTTAAGATTATTCTTCTATATTTCATCAGTTTAGCTAGAGCCAGAACATTAAGTCCAGTCGATTGTTGATTGTCAGCCTGTGTAATCACACCGCTGCTTTCTAGCTGCTTGTTTTTATTCAGTGCAACAAAGCAGCCAGTATTCTCCCATGGCCTTTTCTCACCAACAGCACAAACCAGTCAATATTGGCAGAATATTTTCCCTCCCCTGAGTTGTATCGATACTTGATCATGATAATCCCAGCCAGATGTAAATGTCCACAGGTTTGCAAAGAAAAACGAAAACCTGAGACCTCTTTGTGGTGCTAAATTGCCACCACAAAGGAATTAATGACGGATCCTTCTAGCATAATTGTCTAATTATGCCGGGCAGATGGGGCACTGCTTTAACTAGGACACATTGTGCTACCTCTCCAGACTCTCCACAACAAAAGGCAAACCCAGTGTGACAGCCTCTTCAACAGTGAGTGGGAGGGAGAGTGAAAGAAAGAAAATGGAGAGTGGAGGAGGAGGGGGGGTGCATAAAATACTGGGTCTGTCACCAAGCCATTCCTCTACTCGATATGTTACCACAGAAACAAATGTATGGTGTAAACACTGCGTGGTTCACAGCTCCTGGGAGGTGAATCACTGCAGTGTAATGAGGTTGGTTTACATGCTGCTTCTCAACTTCCCACCCAGCCTCAGCTCAATACTTAAAGCCTCTAATTAAAGAGAATCGGCCACTCGATAATTGATCACATCGGGCTGCCTCGGCATACGCCTTCACTGTAAGGCTCAGTGCCACTGTTTATCAGAGCTGTCTGCCTGCTCTGTCTTCTGGGAGGGAAGAGAAAATATCAAGTGCAGGAAAAGGGGGGGCGGGTTTAAGAAAAAGGTAAACATATAAAGAAATTTTATGCTCTCTTCAAAGGTGCTTTTGAAATAGAAGTGGGACAATCTGAGAAATGTGGAGTAACAGAGGAGTCTCAAGGGTCTCACTAACTTCAGCTGTTTGTCACCTGGTTGTGCAGGAATATCAAACAACATTTAAGAGCTTATTTCCCTGTTGCACCGTTTGTTTTTCCAGGCCTTTTTAGTGAAGCTGTCAGAGATTTATTTCATGATTGCTTTATTCGATTTGTAAGTCTCGATTTCAGACATTCAGATCAGATTGTACACTGTTATGTGGCAAACTGCTGCTTTAGGGTCCTTTTCCTCATCTAGCGTGCCAGATCACCACATGAAATATGTCTCTAAAGGTTTAGAAAAGCCCCCATTAGATGGCTTCTGGATGCATTGAGTATGTGATGGTCCTTATGATGGAATCTTTTGTGTAATTTGTCAGAAAAGTCTTATTTCCAACATTTATCCAACTAAATATATATTGACATAGAAATCAGCTTGTGACCAGAAAGAGGCGTTTCTCTGCTTAAAAGGTCTACATTTACCATGGAATACACACTGAGACTTCTGTGTACATTTAGTGATGCAAACTTATTTTACGGCTGTTATGAGAGAAAAAAAATATCAGCGCCTTTTTTATTATTTCTTATTATTAAGACCCAGGTATTTCACCATAATTTACCTATGGATTTATTTTTATACACACACATACAGATGTTTGTCTTTTTTCCTTCTAATATAAAAGAATTATAATGACTTATGGCAGAATTTATTATTAACAATTTTAAGGAAGTAATGAAATTATTAGAATGAAATCAGAACCATTTCATTTTTGGGTGGAGGGATTCAAGCCCACGCCTTACAGTTCTGGAGACAAAACACTGATGTGATCTTAAAACCAATGACGTGATTCTGCCGCTTAGATTGATCAACTGAACTCTGAAGCAAAAGGAAACTAGAAAGGCACTTGTAGAGCACAGATCTCCACCAAGTTGACTTAGACCTAAAGCTAAAACTTACACATGATCTGGATCAAATGTACCAGATGTTCTCCTCTCACCTTCTTTATTCACTCTTTCTTTGATCAGCAGATGGAG